>NW_027505266.1:0-134425 GCF_021521415.1 Bidens hawaiensis | reverse complement strand
AAAGATACAAGAACTTTCTTCGCCGATGACCTCACCATGGATTGAACATATGGCTTCAAGTATAAAATTTCTTCGATGCTCAAACTAGCCAAAACAAACAAGCAATTGATCAGGTCGCTGGCAGAGATCTTGGAACCAAATCACCGAATGAGGCATTCAGGATATTAGAAAAAGCTGCCAAGAAAATCTTTTCCTATAATCCACCACGATTGACCCCATCACACAAAGACATACACCATGTCGATAATAGCACTTTTATCTCTGCACAATTCGAGTCCCTCTCGAAGAAATTTGAGCAGCTTCAATCTAAGCTGTTCCAAGCAATGGTGAAGTGTGATTGGTGTGGAGGAGATCATAAGGTTTAATACTGCCAAAGTATGACCATCGAAGAATGTGATTTTGTAAGCCGACATAATAACATGTATGGCAACAACTACAACCCTGGTTGGAGAAACCATTTGAACTTCAGCTGGAGGGATGGAGCCAACAATCAAGCCCCGCCTGGCTTTAATAGAAGACCCTATAATCAACACCAACCCTCTCAACCTAAACCTCCATATCAGAACCAAGGTGCAAATACCAACCAACAACCAAATAGTGGATCTACAGCGGAGACTCTGCTAACGCAACTCATAGAAAGTACTGACGCTTTAAACAAATTGACCGAAGACCGATTCCTGAAGAATGAAGTGGAGCTAAGGAACCAAAAGGCTTTTTTGCAAAACATCAAAAGCCAAGTAGTTCAGTTAGCCCAGTTACTGTCTGAGAGACCACCCGAAGGACTCCCTAGTAACACCATTACCATTCCCAACACTCAAGCCAATGCCATAACCCTAAGAAGTGGCAGAACTGCCATAAACACTTCACAAGTCACACCTATCCAAACTGAAGGTGAGACTGAGGTTCTTGACACACCCAACACTCAACCTATTCCAACACCTATTTCTAAACCTGCTAAAGAACCTGAGAAACCATATGTTCCACCAATTCCTTATCCATCTCACATGAAGCAGGAAAAGATGGGAGCACAATATGGAAAATTCCTAGAAATTTTTAAGCAATTGCATATTAACCTTCCATTCATAGAAGCTATTTCCCAAATGCCAATATATGCAAAGTTCTTAAAAGAAGTTCTATCCAACAAAAGGAAGCTAGAAGAGTTATCCCACGTGATACTCAATGAAGAATGCTCTACCATTCTCCAGAACAAGCTTCCAAAGAAAATGACTGACCAAGGAAGTTTCACTATTCCCTGTTTAATAGGAAACTTGTTTGTCAGCAATGCCTTAGCCGACCCAGGAGCCAGCATCAACCTCGTGCCTTATACGATTTTCTCATAGTTAGGACTTGGAGAACCTACTCCAACCTGTATGAGCATTCAGCTAGCTGATAGATAAGTGAAATACCCAATAGACATAGTGGAAAACATGTTAGTCAAAATCGACAAGTTTGTCTGTCCAGTTGACTTCATTATTATGGACATGGATGAAGACACTTATGTACCCATTATCTTAGGAAGGCCATTCTTAGCTACCTCTAGAGCACTCATATATGTTTTCACCGGCAAACTCACTCTCAGGGTAGAGGATGAGGAAGTAACCTTTGAGATAGGGAAGTCAATGAAACACCCACAGTACACAGATGATTCGACATACTTCCTGGATATGTTTGAATTAATAGTGAGCTGTCATTTAAGGAAAACAATTGAGAAAGAAGCTTATGATACACAACTGATTGTGGAAAACAAGCACACACTATCAATTTAGAAAATCAAGCTATGGAGGAAGAAGAAAGCAACCCCGAAGGGACTTTTGAAGAAGTAAATAGAGATCTAGAACCTAAAGCCAAACCTTCTATTGAAGATCCACCTACTTTAGAACTTAAGGAATTACCAAACACCTTGAGTATGCTTTCCTCGAAGGCAAATCTCAATTGCATGTCATCTTTTCTCCGATCTCTCAAGCTATGAGAAAGAAAGACTTCTAGAAGTTCTTAAATCTCACAAGAAGGCTATCGCTTGGAAAATCATGGACATTAAAGGCATTATCCTGTCGTTTTGCACTCACAAAATTATGATGGAAGAAGACTTCAAACCCGTAGTGCAACACCAGTGACGATTGAATCCAAATATGCAAGACGTGGTGAAAAAGAAAGTACTCAAACTACTTGATGCAGGATTGATTTACCTTATATCCGATTCTCTATGGGTAAGTCTTGTTCAAGTAGTCCCGAAGGAAGGAGGAATGACAAGAATGAGCTGATTCCTATGAGAACCGTCATGCGAGTTTGAATCGACTATTGCAAACTCAACGATGCTACCAGGAAAGATCACTTTCCTCTCCTGTTTATTGATCAGATGCTTGAGCGTCTATTAGGAAAAATGTATTGTTGTTTACTTGAAGGATTCTGTGGTTATTTTCAAATTCAATATCTCCCGAAGATCAGAAGAAGGCAACATCCACATGTACCCATGGCACATTTGCATAATGACGAATGCTTTTGGACTGTGTAATGCTCTAGCTACTGTTCAATGTTGTATGATAGCTATCTTTCATGACATGATTGATGATTCAATGGAAGTCTTCATGGACGACTTCTTCGTCTTTGGCGATTCTTTCAATGCATGTCTTGAAAACCTGAAAAAGATGTTGGCAAGATGTGAGGAAGCTAGTCTTGTGTTAAATTGGGAAAAATGTCACTTTATGGTCAAAGAAGGCATCGTTCTCGGGCACAAGATATATCAAGCTGGATTAGAGGTGGATAGAGCCAAAATAGAAACCATTTCCAAACTTTTACTGCCTAAATATGTTAAATCCATTCGAAGTTTCCTTGGCCATGCGGGTTTCTATCGCCGATTCATCAAAGACTTTTCGAAGATAGCCCGGCCAATGACACAACTTCTTGAAAAAGATGCTCCATTCATCTTCTCCAAAGAATGTTTGAATGCATTCTAAATTATGAAAGACAAGCTCGTGGACGCTCCCATCATGGTAGCTCAAGACAAGACGCTACCATTCGAACTTATGTGTGATGCAAGTGACTTCACAGTTGGAGCAGTCTTAGGAAATAGGAAAGATAAACATTTTAATCCGATCTACTACGCCGGCAAGACTCTTAATGACGCTCAAGAAAATTACACAACTACCGAGAATGAGCTTTTGGCCGTAGTCTTCGCTTTCGACAAATTCCGTTCTTATCTAGTCCTTTCAAAAACTATTGTTTACAATGATCATACGCCGATTAAGTAGTTGTTCACAAAAAAAAAGATGCTAAACCCCGTCTGATCCGATAGATTTTACTTCTACAAGAATTTGACATCAAAATCAAGGACAATAAGGGTGCTAAAAATGTTGCAGCCGATCAACTTTCTCGCTTGGAATGCCCAGCTTCACAAGAAATAATGGGGAGCAAGATAAATGACAATTTTACCCACGAATTTATTATGCATATCCAGACTCGTGAAGGAAAACATCCTTGGTTCGCTGACATCGCAAACTACAAAGCTAGTGGAATCATTCTCAAAGGAATGACGGATCAACAAACGAAGAAATTCTTTTCGGATATCAAATATTACTTTTGGGAAGATCCATACTTTTTTTGGATATTAGCTGATAATATTACTCGAAGATGCGTATATGGAAATGAAGCACACAAAATCTTGAAACAATGTCATGAAGGACCATCATGAGGTCATCATGGAGCATCGGCGACCGCAAATAAAGTATTTGACGTTGGCTTCTATTCGCCTACAATCTACCGAGAGGAAAACGAAATGGTTCGCCGTGCAATGCATGCCAACGTGCCAGCAACATCTCATCCCGAGATGAAAGGTTACAAAGGCCAATCCAGGTCTACGAAATATTTGACGTTTGGGGCAACGATTTTATGGTACCATTTCCAACATCATTTGGTCACCACTACATCCTAGTTGTAGTATACTACGTATCAAAATGGGTCAGAGCCCAAGCCTTACCCACCAATGATAATAGGATGGTAGTCAAGTTTTTGAGAAATTATTATCTCGTTTTGGTATTCCCAAGGCACTTATAAGTTATTGATCTGCGGGCACACACACACACAAAGATATATATATATATATATATATATATATATATATATATATATATATATATATATATATATATATGTATAATAAACACGAATCACAACAAAGCTTTAAAACAAAACAACTTAACCTAGTTCACACAATCGGCAAGTACCGGTCGCGTGTAGCAAAGGGAAAGGAAGTCCGGGTATCAAACTCAAGGACACTAGAGGTGTCTCGGATACTAGGTGATTCAAACAATTTTAGCCAAGCATAATGAATGAACAACAAATAAAAAGATAAATAGGATTAACATGTTAATTATAAACCTATTACAACTTGTTTAAATGTCTAAAACTCAAAAACAAACTCACATCGTTAACATACTCAAAACCGACAACCGAGTGATGAAACTTGAAACGACAGCTTGCCCTCCTTGGTAATTCATCCAAGAGTGATGTCCGGTGGCTGGAATGAGGCTGTGTATCGAATTAGGGTTGATATGTGATGTTTATATAATCTAAAATTCGTTAAAACCCTAAAATCCAACCCATTAAACAACCAGACTCGGTCCAATGAACCACTACATGACAAAATAGTCGGACTCGGCCTTTGGAGACCCAGCAGAAGTATGCCACGCCACGCAACGAGCTGGGATAGCTTGGTCGCGTGACACGACCAGGTTCAGACACATATTTTTAATTATTTTAATGCTATTTCAAGGTATGCTCGTTCCGTCTTTGTCTCGATTCTCGTGTGAGCTAGTTCCCTCTCGTTAAGGCTCGTTTCCCGCTCCTCTCATCCACAGGACCTACATCATACACATATATGTAATTTCACACAAAAAAACTCGATAAACATCAAAGTTAAACGTAAAACAACCTCAAAACGCGCATATAGGACAAGATGCAAAAAACATCCAAAAAATAGCAAAAGAGGCCAAAGGTGTCCATACTAGACATGGCTGAGAGTTTACGCGTTGCCAAGGGGATAGTGACTCTTAGTTTATCACTATTGGGGCACGAAAGTTCTTAGTCAATAAATAAAATTTTAGGCTTATATAGGACAAAGTCCAATAATATCTAGGATCGGCTCGTATAACCATCACATGACCAATCATTCATAATTCAATCTAGTGCAGTTTCTTCTTACCATTAAAGGAGTCATTTGCTTACGGTGATTTGTCGGACCATTTTGCATCGACTCTAGCCTAGCTAGCTCTCTATGTTTGAGATACAGTTAAGATTAGCAACCACTATTGAGTGTGAGATTCATAGGTTTACTGATGATCACTTAAACAATGCTAAATACGACTGGGGGCTCGATGGGTTGGTGGCTGGGTTTAAAGTGGATAATTATATCGGCGATCGTGGTTAATACGTCAATTTGTTTTTGATGCTTGAATTAAATAATAAATAAACCGAGAGTTGTTATTTTCTTCTTGGTTATGATCCTGTGCTTTTGTTTTTGAATAATACCCCAAATATATAACTAATGCTAAGCTCGTGAAAAGATGAACTTTTGGCGGGCGCCACCACTCAATTTATTTTCATAAAATAAGTGATGTGCTAGATTTTTAAGTGCACCCAATTCTCACCACATCAAAGTAAAAATATTACGGTAATCCTCCCTATATCCTATTGAATTTTAGCTACACCGTTTCCCCCTAAGATGAGAACCCACAAAGTTTATGAATCTATTAAGGTACAATTAAAAATACTAAAGGGAAACTTTTCAAGATTAGTTGGGCCTACCGACACACCCCAAATTAGATGCACAACTGTTCTGATTTATATATATATATATATATATATATATATATATATATATATATATATATATATATATATATATATATTTTAAGAAAACACCAACAGATTGTCAAAAACACTCGGTAATAATATCATTTTCTGTTTAACGCAAAAAATCGAAAACAAGGGATGGAAAAATTTAAAATCTTTTTGGATTTTTGAACAATTTTTCTATTTTTTTTACAACTAAGAAAAATAAACTCCCATCCCCACATCTGAACGACGAATCGTCCCCGATGAGCACTAAGAAAAGAACTAAAATAAAGCAACTAGAAACATCAGCAAATCATCATCATCATCATCATCATCATCGTACTCAGTATATCCCACCAATAGCAATGCTATGGTAGGGTCTGAGGAGGGTAAGATGTAGACAGCCAGGGATAGAGTTTTGAACAACAAAAGGCCAGTAATCAAGTCCGACAACGGGTTTTCCAACAAGCCTTACAAGGAGCTCTAGGAACTCTGAATAGTTGTTTAAACAAATAGGATAAAAGAACGTATTACTCCCATGGTTATGTGCATGTCTTCATAATATGTGTATCAACAACCGTATAGCATTTAGTTCGCGGCCGCAACCTTGGGAGAATAGTTCCAAAACGCCATCCAGAGCTATCATGCGAAAAGATATAACATGTACTGAGCAAAATCGCTCGCATATATATAGCGGTGTACACAACAAAAAAAGATAAGTAATAAACATGTTTATATTCTTATGAATTTATAATTTGGATGGATTTTTTTATAGATAGAATACCTCAAAATCAACCACTCGAATGGGGATTGAGTACGGGCGGCTTCAATCGGGAGAATCTTTATTAACAAGGAAAAAACAGATAAATTACAACTCGAGCTGCCTCCCGACAGCGCTTGGTTTAACGGGCCTTCAGTCTGACCCCTCTCTCACGTCTATATAAGTAGTGCTGTAAGGCGCAAGACCTCGCCTTCCTCCATGTTCGCCCTCTCACTGATGTAGTGCTTCAGACGGTGACCATCAACTTTGAAGCTCCTAATCTTAGAGCATCTAGAACAATAAACTTCAACAAACCACCACATCAACGCTACATCAGATTTCAAACTTTTCTCAAAAACCACTAATTTCTTCCACAACAACAAACATCCACAAACCACCACATCATCACCTACCTTCACAATTAATTTATATTTAATTAGATTACTTTTACAAGAAATTTATTTTTTATATTTCTTATATATTTAAATGATACACTAAACATTTATAAAATATAACTTTTGAAGAAAAAAACATTAAATAAGTATACCTTTTGAAAAACAAAATTCAAAAATAAAGCATTTAAGAATATAAGAAATTTAGTTTTTTTTGGCATATGTTATGTGTGTGTTAAAATTTATATAAGTGATTATATGTTTAATTTCTTTTAACATCTAGCTATTGGTACATGAATTCAATTTAGTTAAAAAAAGATGAAAAAGAAATAAAAAAAATATAATGTAAAAATCTAGGGTCAATTTTGCTAAACCTATAACAAGGAGGATGAATAATATAAATTAGTTAAAAAAAGTGTAAAAAGAAGAAAAAAAATACATCATAATATGTTTTAACTTAATTCCTTTATTCATTTCTTCCACAGCCGCCAACCAATTTTCATTTCCTGGATATCTACTTGGAGCTTCATCCATGTTCCAATTTTAATCTACAAATCGACGAGTAAGCATATGATTTCTTAACCTTTTTAGTTCAAGATTATTATTTATTCAATTTGGCCTTTGCTGAAGGGCCACTTTCTCGTTCGCCGTATGGTTGCAGGTTTGGAAATGCATCACAACCACCGCCTCCACATCGGTTGCATCTGCACCATCCTTCGTCCGTGGTATGCCATGTGTGTTCAGACCATGGGGATTGGCCCCCGTTGTGGACGCTCTTATCTTCGATTTCAACTACTCCATATGGGAAGACTTTCTTAACTGTGTATGGTCCATACCATCGGCAACACAATTTTCCCGGATGTAACTTTAGTCAGGAATTATACAAGAGTATGGCGTCCCCACACTTAAACTGTTTGTCGCCTCTCAACTTTCTATCATGTAGCTCTTTGGTCTTTAGCTTGTAATTGTATGAATGTGCATAGGCATGATCGTAGAGTTCTTCTAACTCATGTATCTTATGGAAACAATTAACTCCCACAGTCGAAATATCGAGGTTTACTGTTTGAAGTGCCCAAGAGGCACGATGCTCTAACTCAACGGGCAGATGGAATGCTTTCCCATAAATCATCGGAAATGGTGTAGACCCAGTCAAAGTTTTATACGCTGTACGAAAAGCCCATAGAGCGTCATCTAGCTTGTCGGACCAATCCTTTCGGTTTAGCCAACGTCTTCTCAAGAATGCGCTTAATGCCTCGGTTACTCACTTCCACCTGCCCACTAGTCTGTGGGTGGTAGGCAGCCACAAGCCGATGGGTTAACCCATAGCGTTGCAACGCCTTCTCCATCTGCGCGTTGCAGAAGCGAGTACCAATATCACTAATCAAGGCTTTCAGAACACCAAACAGAGAGAATAGAGCCTTAAGAAATCTCATTACAACCCTGGCGTCATTCGTGGGCAAGAATTTGGTCTCGAACCACTTTGAGACATAATCAACAGCCACGAGTGTGTACTTTTTCCCACGAGATAACGGGAACGGTCCCATGAAATTAATGACCGATATATCAAAGACCTCGCAACCTGAATAAAGTCATGGGGTATCTCATTTCTGGATGAGATATTACCGATACACTGACAACGATCGCAACCTCTGATGAATGCATGCGTGTCCTTAAACACTGATAGCCAATAAAATCCAGCATCGAATACCTTGGCTCGCACCGTGCTGCCCTCCTGCCGGTCCCTCGTGATAATGGCTCAAAATCTTCCACCCCTCCTTAGCATCTACACATCTCCTAACAAGCTGATCAGCACCGATACAAAATAGATATGGATCATCCCAGATGTAGAACTTAATGTAAGCAAAGAATTTCTTCTTTTGCTGGTGAGACATCTTTTTCGGGATAGACCCGTCAATGAGAAAATTCGTGATATCGGCAAACCAAGGGTAACCGGCATCCTGTGCCTTAGCGAACATCAAGCACTCGGTAGGAAAATGATCATCAAGCTCAACACCCTCATCTCCAACTTCCGCTCTCTCTAGGAGTGACAAATGATCGGTCGCTACATTCTCGGCCCCTTTTTATCATGGATCTCTATATCAAACTCTTGCAGTAGCAGAATCCAACGGATAAGACGAGGCTTAGCATCCTACTTGTTGAAGAGATATCGAATAGCAGCATGATTCGTGTAAACAATGGTCTTGGATGAAACAATATAGGACCTAAACTTATCGAATGCAAACACCATTGCTAACAGCTCATTCTCAGTGGTGGTGTAGTTCTGCTGGGCGCCGTTTAAGGTCTGGCTCGCATAGTAGATCGGATGAAAGTGCTTCTCCTTCTATTGTCCAAGAACGGCATCGACTACATAATTGCTCGCGTCACACATCAACTCGAATGGTAACGTCCAGTCGGGAGCAACCATGATCGTGGCTTAACGAGTTTGTATTTTAAAAGATCAAACGCCTCGGTACACTATTTAGAAAAGACAACTGAGGAATCTTTCTCAAGAAGCTTTGTCACGGGTCTCGCGATTTTAGAAATATATTCGATGAAATGATGGTAGAAGCCAGAATGACCCAAAAAGCTTCGAATAGATCTCATGGAAGTAGGCGTTGGAAGTTTAGAGATTGTTTCGATTTTCGCTCGATCTACTTCAATCCCCGCACTTGATATTCGATGCACCAAAACAATGCCTTCGCGCACCATGAAGTGGCACTTCTCCCAGTTAAGGACTAAGTTGGTATTAACACAACGAGACATCATCTTTTCAAGATTGGAAAGACAATGATCAAAAGAACTCCTATATACCGAAAATTCGTCCATAAAAACCTCCATGGAGTCCTCAATCATGTCATGAAAGATAACCACCATGCATTTTTGAAATGTGGCTGGAGCATTGCAAAGTCCGAAGGGCATACATTTATAGGCAAACGTACCATAAGGAAAAATGAATGTGGTCTTCTTCTGGTCATCGGGAGTTATCAGGATCTGAAAATACCCAGAGAAACCATCAAGGAAGGAGTAGTACTGCTGACCTACCAAATGCTCTAGCATCTGGTCAATGAAGGGTAAAGGAAAGTGGTCTTTCCCAGTGGCATCATTCAGTCTGCGATAGTCGATGTAGACTCTCCAACCAGTCACAGTTCAAGTGGGAATGAGCTCGTTTTTTTTCATTGGTGACGACAGTCATGCCACCTTTCTTAGGAACCACTTGAAATAGACTAACCTAGGCACTATCAGAAATGGGAAATATGATCCATGCATCAAGGAGTTTGATAATCTCTTTCTTCACCAACACTTGCATCTTTGGATTTAGCCTTCTCTGAGGCTGAACAAAGGTTTTGAAGTCATCCTCCATGAAGATCTTATGAGTGCAAAATGAGGGGATTGTACCTTTGATGCCGATAATCTTCCAAGCAATGGCCTACTTGTGCGCCTTGAGCACCTTTAACAACTTCTTTTCCTCACCCTCCGTCAGTGCAGAAGAAATAATCACTGGTAGCTTATTCTCCTTATCCGAAAATGTGTACTCCAAATGAGTGGGTAGATCTTTTCGTTATAATGAGGAAGGAGGACTTTCGACGGAAGGTCTGTCCTTCGGATCAACTCACACGATCTCGGTGGATAAATCAGAATCAATGGAGGAGGACTGGGCGTCAGCACCAGAGGGCTGTTTGGTCATGGTGATTATCTCAAACTCTAGAATCTCCCTATCTAGAATATGTGTGTCTGAGGTGGAGCCTCCACAGATGTCACCGGAAAACTCCCCCACATGAGTCATGATCGTATCAATGAAGTATAGGGAATTATTAGCCGATTTGGGGTGTTTGAGAGACTTTAATATGTCAAAGGTGACGTTCTCATCCCCAATTTGAAGGATTAGTTTGCCATCGCGAACGTCGATCAACGCATGTGCGGTGGCAAGAAAAGGCCTGCCTAGAATGAGCATAACACAATCATCCTCGTTCATCAAGAGTAACGAATTGCACCGGGAAGATGAACTTACCAATGCGAACGAGCATGTTCTCAACAATCCCACATGGATATTTCACGGATCGACCCACAAGCTGAATGCTCATCCTAGTGAGCCTTGGTTCACCCAGACCTAGTCTAATGAAGACAGATTATGGCATAAGACTAATGTTGTCCCCAAGGTCGCCCAACTCTTGACTAACCGTATCGTCGTCTAAGATGCAAAGGATCGTGAAACTCCTAGGATCGACCATATTTTCAGGCAACTTGCTCTGCAATACGGTAGAGCACCCAACACTGAGAGGAACGGAAGGGACTTTGGCTAACTTCTGCTTATTTGTGAGAATGTCATTGAGGAACTTGGCATATTTGGGCATTTGAGTCAGTTCCTTAAGGAATGGAACGTTTATATGAAGTTGCTTAAGAAGTTCTAAGAAATTGGCGTTCTGCACCTCATCTCTGTCCATCTAAAGTCTCCCAGGATATGGCAACTTAGGCTTATAAACTCTCAGTGGTTGTTTGGATTGCTTCTCGGCTTGTGCTGTACTTGTTAGGTTGCGCCTCTGGTGCACCTTGGCCTGCGGAGACTCCATCTGAATCTCTTCGTCTACCTGCTCCTCTTCATCAACCGGAGGATCCTCGACGACTCCTCATGCAGTCACCTCTTGAATAACGGGTGCGTCACATGCCCCTACACCACTCATAGTCATTACTGTTTCGGCGAATCCTCGTGGATTTGTCTCTGTGTTGCTCGATAGTTTTCCTGGCACTATCTCCAATAATTGACTAGCGATCTCTCCCCCGTGTCTCTCAATATTAGCTGAAGCCGCGACTTGGTTTTTTAACATCGCAGCATGCTCAAAATTTGTTTCGTTTGTCGCTCGGCTACATTCATCTCGCCTCGGAATCTCCGCCATCATCTCTTCCAACGAGGATTTTTTCTCACCACTATCACCCTACTCGGCATTACCCTGCCCTGAACCAAATGATAGGTTTTCACAACACTGATATTGATGATAGCCGCCGGTTTGGCCTCCGAAAGTTATTCTGATTTCTCCAGCCAGTGTTACCGCCGAAGGCGGGGTTTTGATATCGAAAGGTGTTATTGACGAAGTCAACTGCCTCCTGATTTTTACTAAGGGTCACTAGAGAATCGATGATGTCATGGCCGCCTCTACACACCTCACACTTTGCAACACTCTTCACCATGAGATCGTACACCATTTTTTTTAGTGATTCAAATTGAGCTTGGAGTGAGGTGTTAGGATCCACTTCGTACAATCCTTTGGCTGTATTGGTTGGGTTCCTAGTATCTCGCCCCTCATAGCTTGCAGCAAGGTCATCGAACAGATCAAAGCACTCGACAGGAAGTTTGTTCTTCGGCATAATCCCATTGGCCGTTTGATTTAGCATCTCTCTAGTGTGCTGCGTTGCCCCGTTATATAACTTCTCGACAAGCATCCATGTCACCAAGCCATGATGAGGACTACTAAGAAGCAGGTCTGTGAATCTCTCCCAAGCCTCACAAAAAGATTCACCCGCCCTCATTTGGAAAGAACATATTTCATTGCGGATACTAGCAGATTTGGATGGAGGAAAAAATTTGTTCATGAATTTTTCTTGCAAACCAGCCCAAGTGGTGATGGAACCGGTCGGCAGATATTTTAGCCACTTGAAGGCCTTATAAGTGAGAGAGAATGGGAACAAACGGGGGTAGATGGACTCATTGCTAAGATTTCCGATGTTGAAGGTATTGCAAGTCTGAAAGAACATCTCAATGTGATTAGATAGGTCCTAATATGATAGCCCATGAAACTGGTTTAAACTTCGGATCAACTGGATGACGTGGAATGGGATCGCCCAGTTCCCATTTGCGGCTCCATCAGCGGGGGGTATGGTGATATTAGTCCGGATGGTGGTGGTTGGTTTACCGTAGTCGGAAAATACTCTCCTATGAGGCTGGTCTCCCGTATCCCTAATGGCAATAGACGAAGAAAGTGAAGTATGATAAAAAGGAACACTTACTAAAGATTGGGCACAACGCCTCTCACGAAACTCTCTCTCGGGGTCTTTGAATCCTGAAAACTCTGGTGGTCCTAGAGAGCAAGTACGTCGCATTAACTAACTACAATTATAATAAATATTAAATATATTATCAAGTAAATAATTAGCAAATAAGGCACTAAAAACTAACTAAACTAATTTAAACTAAAGACAAAATTAAAACAAGTTGCAAACAGGCAAGTCCCTAACTCAGGTCATTCTCTAATCGCATCTAATCGTGACCCCGGCACGGCGCCTAAAATTTGATGTGAGAATATATATATATATATATATATATATATATATATATATAATAAACATGAATCACAATGAAGCTTTAAAACCAAACAACCTAACCTAGTTCACACAATCGGCAAGTGTACCGGTCTCGTTTAGCAAAGAGAAAGGAAGTTCGGGTCTCGAACTCAATGACAATATAGGTGGCTCGGATACTAAACCCTAACTAAGTCCAGTCCCGAAAGATTTTTAATTGATTTTATTATTTTTATTTTAATTTAATTAATTAAACTAACTTAACTTAACGAAACTAACGAGAAAACTTAACGTGATTTAACGATAATGGGAAAACGAATCACCTAGGAAGGATGATTTAACGGCTGTAAGATGACTCGCGTGCTAACACGTGGTTGAAACTAGGGTTCTAAAGATGAGCTAACATAGGTGAGGTCAAGACACTGGGTCCTACAATCAGTTTTACCTGTAAACCCTAACAACGTCTAGATAGCTTTTAATTATTGGTTGTTTTATCTAGTACCCTAATGACTTATCACTTGGTCCATGTCTAAGTCATAGATCTCACTAAGGCTCGAGATATTACAAACCTAGGAGAAAAGGTATAACTCTATATTAAGGAAAAAATAACTCAAATCACAGACTAACCTAGTCGACAGTTGGAAAACCCAACGCGGTCTCGCAACGAACAACCAAATCAACTATAATAGCAAGATAAGCCGACACCTAAGGTCTAGGTCCAACTATAATGTGGCGAACCTACTAGTTATAATGATCTAAGCAACACAAACCCTAATGGTACGTTGACCACAATCAATCAACACACAAAGTATTAACAGAACTATGCAATTAACGATGACATGAAACTAATTCATGCTATAATCAACTACACGGGGTACATGCAACCTAACTTACATCTATGGCAGAATTATATCACAAAATACAAGCTTTACAATTTACAAACAATAAACCACATGTTAAGCACCCTAAACTAGTTAATTTAAACTGTTAAACATCAAACCTCTGTGGGCTTTCCATACTACATACAAAACTCTTATAGGCACTACTCCATTCAAATTAGTGTACGGAAAGGCATGCCATATTCCCGTCAAACTCGAGCATAAAACATACCGGGCACTTAAAACTACCAATCTTGATTTTAAATTCTCGGGAGAAAACATATTTATGCAACTTCATGAACAAGAATAATTGAGGATGCAAGCGTATGAAAACTCATGGATTTTCAAGGAAAGGATGAAAAGACTTTATGACGCATGACTAAAAGATTAAAAACATATTAAAGCAAGCGACCAGGTACTCCTTTATCATTTTCGACTTCGTCAATTTCCTAGAAAACTGAAATTTAGATGGTTCGGTCCTTTTACGGTTAAGGAAGTTTTTGATTATGGGGCCGTTGAACTTAAACAAAAGGATGGACACAACTTTAAGGTAAATGTTCATAGACTTAAACCTTACTTGGGAGAACCCATAGAAACCGCAATAGAGGTACTTCACCTACATTCAGTGAATAAAATGACAAAATCTGGAGTCAATCTATCGACTCTAACAATATATATATATATATATATATATATATATATATATATATATATATATATATATATATATATATATATATGTGAAGGAATGACCGTGCCCTACACTAAACGGCCATGCCCGGTATAAATTCCTTGCAATGATAGTTTCTGGCACCGTTTCCAACTCAGACTATCACGTTTAAGAGAAAACTTGTCAACATGGCCCGTGCCTAGCAAGGCACGACCGTTTTGAGATGACATGGCAGTTTATAAACGGGCATCACCTCATTGAGTATTTTGCACAGCTTCTAGCCACTTTTCTCTGAATCTTTCAGCCTCCAATCATACCGATGGAACACTCTAATACTGGAAGCCCTGCCACCACTCCACCTAAGAAAAAGCTCATGAACTTGGAGATGATTCTCCAACTCCAGGAAATGACGAAAGAGCTCACGGACGTGCTCGTTCTCAATGAACAACGAGTCCTAGCTCTGATGGAAACGGTGGGGGAAATGAAAGCTGAGCTTCGTGACATTAACAAGAAAATTCAAATTCAGACCATTCAAATAGGGTTCTTTCACTCGCGACCACCATCACCACCTTTTGGTGGAGATGGCGGTTTTGGCGGAAACCTCTCCTAAGGAAATTTTGGAGACCCTTTCTTCGATATTTTCTGATATGCTTGTTGATGGTTCAAGGAATTGTGCTAAGGAATAGTTGTTAGGATTTATCGGGCTTAACCCGATTAATTGTTTTTTATTTATTTTTATGTAATTTTATATTATGTGTTTTTAGGACAAGTAATGTGATATTCGTGACAAAACGAGGTACACCTTATTCACTACGTAATGAGTAAACAATTAATCGGTTATTTCTTAGCGATTAAACGATTAACCGATCGATATCGATTATGGCCCGTATATATACTGGTGGTTATATATAAGTGATACATATTATAGTGACTAAAATATTGACATTAATACCACAATACGTATGAAACCATTTAAACAAAAAGAGTTTCGTTTAACAATACCTTGTGAACTTAAACGCAATTGTTAATACCAAAACAAGCATTGTATCATTAGTCAAGCCAAAAAAGACTTATATAACACTTATATAAGATGTTTTAAGCAATCCGTGAAATTATTTAGATTTTTACAATAAGTCAGTACGGTTTTCTTAATTTACAAAAATTGGCCGAAAACATTCATTTTTGCGCTGTTTATCAAACTTGAACTATTTTTCTCGCGAAAAACCAAGCTCGAACTAAATTTGGAATCGAGATTTGACTTTCGGCATGCAAAACGAGGCTTAGTGGGCCAAATGAGGGCCCAAGGGACCCCACATAGGGCGGCCACAAGGCATGGGGAACCCTCCCCCCATAGATATTTTGGTTAAAATATCTCATTTCCTTAACCCTTTTCACATTTTAACTTATACCAAAAATTATAGCATCTGTGTTCTAAAATTTTCCTAGCAAAAACCTTAAGGTATGATCCAAAATTAATGAGTTTTAATCATGTTTTTAGCTTGTTATAATCATAAAAACATGATTTGATTAGTATAAACCATGTTTAACAATCTAAAATCCCTTAAGAAGATCTAAAAATATATTTTGATCTTAGACATGATTAAAATTAGAAACATATTGTTTTTTTGGCGAAAAACACGCATTAGAACGTTTTTACGGTTTGAAAATTCGATTTCAAACCTTAACCGGAACCCTAAATTACAAGGCTTGTTGTTTGATTTTGGATGCTTGATTTTTTGTTATATGACCTGTGGATATACTAACTTGAGAACCAAGAACCCGAAGAGGAGAGAAAGCGACCAAAACTCTCGAAAAACCGCAATGGTAATAACCGATTACCCGTTTATGGGTTGTTTAGGATTAGATTGTGATGTGATATTTTTAGCCTATGAAAATTTTCAGGGTCATTAGGGACCATATAATAGAGTACTTGTCCAAATTTGATAATTTTTCAATAAACGGAGAAGATTTGACGATTTTATTACCATTTATTAGCGATTTATTATAGAAAATAGCTAAACTGCTTGTAAAATTTTGAAATTTTGTGGAGAACTTTGAAATTTTATTGTAAGTTCACACAGAAACCTTTAGATCAATTGGAGAAGATTAAATATGGTTTGTACATTTTGTTTTAATCGAGTTTAATAGCTGAATTATGCACAAAAATGTATTTTAGCAAGGTGTTAAGTTCTGGAAATTTAACATGGATTATCGGGTAATTATAACACATAAAATGAATTTTTATAAATAAATAAATAAATAAGTGTAGATATTCTGGAACTATTTTTATAAAATTCTGCATATTTTAATCTGTTAGTACAAAAATTCCCATAGTTTTTATATATTTATGTAAATAGTTATATTAATTTAAAGATTTAGATTATATATGTTTTGACAAAACCAACAGTGTTATGTTTAACGAACTGACTGGTACGTTAAAATGTCAAAAGTGGTAAAATATCATAGTTTTGAATGAATTTGATAAAAACGAGCTTTTTACGAGATTTCCGAACGATTCAGGTGAGTTGTACGCATATTGTACAATTACACCCGGTGAAAACAGAAACGAACCATGCGATCAGTCCAGGTCCCGGAACCATAATTTTCTTTTATAAATAGAATCATTTTATCAAACAATATGTTTACACAAGTTTTGTGATCTTACCTATTTTCGAAATGCGTAAACGACCAACTTGGCCAGGCACGGAAAACAGTGAAACTGAGCCAAAACCCATTTTGATTATTAAATATCGTACAAAGTCACAATCTAAGACTACTGATATGTTCTGGGCATGACAACCATACCCAAACAAGATATACAACCTAATTTAGTTTAAAGACTGTACTAATATTAATATTGCAATACTGATTATAGGATACGAGCTATAATCGAAACGTAGTATATACCGCACGTGTTACTTGTTCGATACTACAATAAAGCGAGTTTCATGACCCCGCTTTTTAAACTGTTTTTTGAACATTTGGGGTGGAAAGCATGTTTATATATACCTATTTATTTGGAAATTATTATGTGAATTATATAAATGCTAACACTTGAAAGCCCCCTCACACGAGTGATTAACTACAGCCGAAGGCATGTGAATAGTATTATTTGTTTGACAAACCCAACTGATAGTGCCGGTGGGGTATGCCGGGACATGTTTTACAATTGAACATGACCATGCGAACCTTTTGTAACCTTTTGTGGTGTTAGACATAGTACCTTTTGGGGTATGTGGCTGTTGAGGCCACGAGGAGTGCGTGGGCAGTGGAGGCCACGTGGTATAGCTTGTCAAGAATTCACTTGTGGCTTAGTATAATTACATCATATACATACAAATATACTGAATACAACAATTACGTATACTAATCTCGTACAAACTTATGAAACTCACCAACTCTTTGTAGTTGACCCGCTTTAACATGTATTTCAGGGCAGCCGAAGTTGGAATAATGTACATAGGGACTTTATGCTAGAGATCGAGGCTAATGCAGTGTAGATAGACGCAAATATACTATTACAGAATAAACGGCCTGAAAAACCAGTTATGTGTATTTCACCTACTTTTTAAACTTAGTACAAAACAATGTAACATGATGTAAATTAGTTGGTTAATTTTCTTTACAAACAATGTGGTTGATGATAGAGGTGTCTGTTACATTCCCGTATTATGTTTCCACATTATCTAGTCGGGGTGTGACAAGTAACATAATTTTTGGACTTTTTAATGGAATGAATTTTAATTATGTTTTAAGGATAACATTTGCACACATTTAACCGACCGTTTGAATCGCGACTAAGATATGAGAGAAAAAACTAAAAAATCGTGAAAAATGCCAAGGCCTGGCCGTGTCTTCCCTGACCATAGGCCGTGCCCAGTCATAATTTTTCATCTCTTCAATAGATGCAAAATTCTGAACTGACATTCATGACACTTACCTAACATAGTCATGTTTATGTCACCATGGTTATCACTTCCCATTCTTTTAACATACCCCGTTTCACACATTTCTACCAAGATATTACCATTGAGAGCAGAGGATGGATGCCAAGTTATGGAAGGCAAGGAAAGGTTCCTATAGAAGTAGTTAGGGAGTTAATGTGTTTACGCGAGAGGGTTGACGAGTTGGTAAGCATTAATGATGTGCGTGTGCGTGCGGTTATAAAATAGTATGGGAGATTTAGTTTTCGCACAAGATCGTGTTTTAAATTTATAAAAGTGATTTATACTAAGACTAAACACACAAAAAATATGCAAGTGTAACTACTGTATATGTAGAATAATATTGGTAAGGACCAAGTATCGATCCGTGGACACAAATGTTTCCAATATTGAATCTTTGTTTTACTTTAATCGGAGACTTTTAATCATTTTGGGGTTGATTTTTAACTTTTTAAAAAATAGAAATATTTATATATAATATGTAGGTGACAAGAAGAGAAATACAAAATGAGTAATTCAATTATATGAAGGTTACCATCTAAGATCAAGAATCCACTACATTCTTCCTTGATGATTAATAAGTAAAAACATGTGATAAACTTGCCCTAATAATATATAAGCCTCTTATTTATAAGTGAACATATTCAATGACATAAAAGAAAGTAGCATGCATATTTTCAAGTCCATCCTTTCTTAATCTCATACTACCACGAGAATGTCAATTTAAGTAGGCAAATAGGTTAATAAAGTAGAAAGATTAGGATCGACTTCGATTTCTCATATACCAATTCTAACAACTTCGGGTGGTTATAGTTTAGTCACACAACCCCCATTGGTTGATTTAATTAGGTTACAATTACACATTTCATTATCATATGATTTCTTTAACTAGCATGATAACCTAAGCAATCGTGTTAACGATGTTATTTCAGAATTATCAAAACTAGAGAAATGGATCATAGCTTATATCTCATCATTTCTAAGTATAATATAAGGATCCATGTTTTATCTTGAATAATTTATCAAGGTATTCTTTTTACAAATTTGACATGAGGTCAAAAACTCACTCAAAAATAAACCGATTACAACTAAATAGATAGCGGTAAGTGGGTGTCGAACACAGAGAGTTTGTGGAAAATGTGTTATTAAGTAGCCCTGTGATTTAACTATATTAAAATAAATGCAGAAAATAAATTCAAGCATTTGGATGGTTGATTTGATTAACAAAGAGAATTAAAAACAATTTAACGAGTTTTAAATCAATATGAGAAAATATGTATTCCTTCGGTTTCAGGTTTCTATGAATGTCAAAGTTAATGTTTAAACTGAGATGAATAATAGATAAAGTTCGTGTTTATGTAAACGATTGAGATAATTGAAGATCAAGTACTTGGTTTATATAACGCAAGGTAATCTCAAAAACCAATTAGTTTATCCAACCCCGAATCCCTCCAAATTAATCTCGATTGCTTAAAACACTAAGAACTGACTGTTTAGAAAACGAACTCATTATACTAACAATCTATCAATCAATTCATGAACACCATAATAATAAAATCAATAAGATCAAACTATTATCTTAGAAATTGCATAAACATTCAATCAAACATTCATAAATAAACCTTACAATCCAAGGGAAAACACGAAAGAATTTAGCCGAGCATGATTCGGTTCATCATCCCTTCCATTAAAGTTTGCATATGAATCAAAATTGAGTCTCTAATGATTACCCCACTCACAAAAATGTTCTTCCACAACAAAATCGCCTCTAGGTCGCTCTAGGATGAAAAGATACGATAAGAATGTCAAAAGCCGTCCCAAAATACAAGTTATAAAGCAGTTACGATTGTACTCGTCAGGTCCACCGTAAGCTACGGTGGACACCGTACCGTAGCTTACGGTGGCTTCCAAATGCCCTACGATGGCTTAAAACTGCCATACGGTGTAATTTTCTTCAGATCCCCCCGTAGCTTATGGTGGCTATCGTTAGCTACGGTGGCTTTTAACAAAGCCTCCTTGTTTTCGTCATACCTTTCTCGTTCCAAGTCCGTTTTCTTCACCGTTTTCACCCACATTCTCCTAATTCCATCATCTAACTTCTCCTAACTGCAATTATACAAGTAAACATAGTCAACTAATTCCACAAAATAAACTAATCAAATGCATGATTATTAACGGTCTTAAATCACTTACGGGTGGTCCAATCATTCCTACACTTACCCTTTGCTTATCCTCAAGATACTCAATCTTTCAATGTTAGACATTAACTCATTCAACAAAACGCATCTCGATTAAGGTCCCAAGTCATACCCTATTCCCACATGTTTCGTATTTGCACTATTACCGCATTTATTAATCAAATCTAGAAATTCAACCAAAACTAACACGTTTCCTGTTTTTCTTTCACGCAACAACCCCTATTGAACTTTCCACTCAATACTTTTCTCAGAGCTAGCATGATGCGGTAGTCCACCCAAATGCACGTGTGCCAATCTACTATAATAAGCTTGTGTAACTATCGAACCTCTACCTATGAATGCATAGACACTCACACAAATCAAGAAGGCTTATTATGATTTATAATGGGGCCAAGTGTTCGGGTATGGAATGGGAATATTGAAAGTAGCTCAAGCGATCCTATCCGGCTTGTTACTTACATTCTAAGAAAACATGAAAATAAAATAGAATAACTATATACATCACTAACTAACTTTTTTTTCCTTTTTATTTTTTTTTCTTTACATAATACCTTGAACATCGAATCTCTAACAATATATATTTTTTTTTCTTTTCTTTTATTCTTCTTTTTTTTAACATTAACAGCATTCTAATAAATATCATACCAAATACCCAACTCAATTTCCAAATGATAATACAATTACAAGAAATAACCTACTAAGCCAGATCGTCTCACAATTGCAACAACGGGGTTGATTGGAAAAAAACCAATAAGTCCAAGAAATGTTTTCTAAAGGAACCAACCCCCCGCCCCTCTCGTTAACCACGCTCATATGTATAATGTATGAAGTCCAACCCACAAAACCCACACTCACACTCATCCAGACGAGGCTATACCTAAATGCCTCTATCATTTTTGTATTAATGCCAAGCTAAGGTCTCGGAACACATTCATTACACAAGTTCTATCAAGAAGGGTCACACTGCTATCTTCAAATATTGCCAACCATGAAAACCCGTGGTATAAAGTTCCACCCCAAATTTGTTACTAGCATGTTACGCGAAATAAATAACCAAAAACATGTCACTCTTGGCTGAAAATCTATTACCATTTCGTTTAAAACTTGGCAATACTCACACACGAGAATTATGACCATGAAAATGGACCTTTATCTCAACACATCTTTTGAACCACACACCTAAGTTGGAAAATTTTTAATCTTGAAATTTTTGAAAAATTTCTTCACATCCCCACACTTGGGTTGGGATACATTGTCCCCAATGTATGGTTATGGCACAATTTTTTTATTTTTTATTTTTTTGTTTTTTATTTTATATGCAATTTGTTTTTAAACATGAAAATAACCCTACCCCCATGAAAAACCCTTGTTGTCCCCAACACAGTGTCGAAGAGAAATTCATAAGAATTTTCCCACACTTGGTTTTTGCTAAGATGGTATGCTTAAAATAACATTAATAACAAACAAAATAGAAATTATAAAAGCAAAATAAAAATAAAAATTACAAAAATGTATAATTACCACCTTTTTGAAACTTTTATGACATTCAAGGTGGGTGACTGTCCCACTCCCGTGCAGCTTTCTTGTTATAAGCAAGCTCTTTTTCAAGCAACTGTTGTCAGTCTTCCAGCAAACCAGGGTCGGGCCCGAACATCCTCGTCCTGCACCCTGTCATTTAGGGTAGGTGGAAGTCTCACTTTCCTCTTCCTTGGTCGGCCACCTTTTTCTGCCACATTCTCACTCTGTTGATGTTCAACTTCTTTCTTCTCAACTGACATGTCAATCACAAAACACTCCACTTTCGTGTGATCCTTGCTCAAGGATACACACTTGTTAACAAAATTCGCCTTAGCACAATCAATCACCGCAAGTGAAGTGGCAAGGAAGGGTCTACCCAATATGACCGTGAGTTGCGTGTTAGTTACATTTTTAGCAAAATCAATTACTAGAAAGTCAACTGGGTAACATAAATCCTCCACATGTACCATCACATTATATATCATGCCCCGAGGAAGAGTATGGGTTTGATCCGTTAAAACCATGGTGGTGTTTACTTTTTGTAGCGGACCGAACTCATACTGATCATATAAACTACATGGCATGATACTAACACAAGCTCCAAGATATAGCAGTGTCCGATCAGTTTTAAATTCACTAATTTGGATTGATAAGAGGGGCACTCCTAGGTCTTGAAGTTTACTCGGGACAGTATTATTATCAACACAATCCCTTATTTTGGTTAATTTATCATTTAAACATTTATCACAAGAACAATTTTCACAAAAAGATGTTTCATTCGGTTTTATTTCAAAGTTATTTTGAAAAATTGTTTCATAATTACCCTCATTTTCAATCTCATCACTAATATTCTCCACCATCCCCTCAACAAGCTGTGGTGTTGGATCAACATGAACACTAGAAATTCCAAAATTAGGTAAAAGACTTACCGCGTTGATATGCACGTTTTCCCCTACTTTAAGCTCGAGCTGTTTTTCTTCAAATTAGCCACATCGGTTGCAAGTTGACCCATTTGAGTGGTCAATGATTGGATGGCTTTGTCTCGGACTTCATCCTTTTGCATTCGAACTTCATCGAGTTGATTTCTCCGTTGCATGTCTTGTTGCATCATCTTCAACATGTCCATGACTTCATTTACACTTGATGAACTTTGACCCGTTTACCCACTTTGACCACCAACCTGTTGACCTTGAAACCCTTGACTATTCCCGCCATGAAAATTACCTTGATTATTATACTGCTGGCGAGTAACATAATTTCCTTGAAAATTCGGGTTGGATTGAGTAGCCGGATTTCCATAACGAAAATTCTGATGATTTCTCAATCCGGGGTGGTAAGTGTTGGAGTTCATATTCTAATTCCTACCACCTCCCCCATGAAGTGCATTCACCTCCTCCACTTGTACTTGACCTAGCGTACACACCTCCGAAGCATGACCCAACTCATTACAATTTGTACAAACATCGATTACCTGATTAGTAGTTTGTACCACTCCTTCAACGGCTTGTACTTGTGGTCTTCCAATTGCCGACCTTGCTCTTCTTCCGGTTTGACCCTTTCTCTTTGATATAACCGCCATTTGTTCCAAATATACCCAATCATCTTGTTCATAATTAGTACCAAATGTACCATTTGTGATTGACCTCAAATCCCGTTCATCTTCCATACTTAACCCCTCAAGAAAAGAATTCAACAATTCCCAAAGAGCAATTCCACGATGAGGACAATTCTTAATCATCATGTTAAACCGCTCAAATGCTTCATGAAACATCTCACCCGATTGTTGTTGGAAAGTTCTCAAACTCCTTATTGCATCATTGGTCTTTTGAGCAGTGTAAAATTCTTCCAAGAATCGTTGTTGCATCTTGGACCAAGTATAAATGGATGCTGAAGGTAATGTGTAAAACCGTCTCTTTGCCTTATCTTCCAAAGAAAGTTGAAATAAGACCAACTTAACCTCATCCGACGAAAACCCTTGACCCCCAATCGTGTTGCAAATTGAGTCATATTATTCCAAGTGAAAGTAAGGTTCCTTCGTTGCTAAACCCTTATACTTTGGTAGACTTTGGAGGGAATTTGTTCTCACCTCAAATGTCCTCCCTCATGGATTGTGAGAAATAACTACCGGAGAAGGGTTATTAGTAATTATCAGTTGGAAATGGGCTTCAACCCCCTTACAATCTCTCTTTCATGCCTTCTTGGTACACCCCATTGGTACTCTTGGTTGACCCATTTGCCTATAAACGGGCGTTGGAAGTGCAAATTTTTGAAACTCTGGTTGGGGCATTTGTTGTTGAAATGGTTGATCTTGTTGTTTCCATTGTGGATACACTTGTTGTGGAGCTTGTTGTTGTTGAATAACCAGTTGCCTTTGATCTTGTTGTTGTTGAATAACCGACTGCGGTTGAACTTGTTGTTGGATAACCAGCGGTGGTTGTCTATTAAGTTCTTGCACCGGTTCCGTTTGTTGCCCTTGTGCATAAGCAAAATTTCCTTGATTAACCCTTTGACTTCCATCACCCCCCGTGTAGTAACCTTCCACTTCATACCCTTCAAACTCACTGTCAAACCCATACCCATAACCATCACCTTGTGTTCTTGAATATTGCAATAAAGGTGGTGGCTGATATTGGTAACTTGATTGTGGTTGTCGAAAGGTTGGTTGTTGGTTTTGTTGAGATGATGATGCACCAAAGGTAAAGAAAAGGTTGGTAATAGGCAGCAATGTTGATGATGTTGAGTAGGTGAAATGAGAAGCTATGGGTTTGGTTGTGTGTGTTGGTTTCAATTCACTTGATGTAGTAGGTATGGTAGTAGTGATCGGTGGAGGTGAAATTGGTAGAGGTGTAGATGGCAATGTTTGACCCGAAGTGGGAATTGGTGAATCCATGGTGCTGTTCAATGCAGTTGAAGAACCAAGAAGCTTGTTCTCCCTAACTAGGACTTGGTTTATTAGAAGTGTTCGTTCAATCTCAGGATTGATAACTAGTGGTGATGACCTGTTAGAGCCTGTAGTATGCATACACCTGTAAGTACCTGCCCACTAACACAACCAGCGTAAACCCGAAAATAACAAACAAAACTACAAAAGCTAACACACGTTGCGCACTACTCCCCGACAACGACGCCAAAATTTAACGTGAGGTCGAAGACTCACTAAAAAATAAACCAATTACAACAAATTAGATAGCGGTAAGCGGGTGTCGAACACAGAGAGTTTGTGGAAAATGTGTTACTAAGTAGCCTTGTGATTTAACTATATTAAACTAAAAGTAGAAAATAAATTCAAGTATTTGGTTGATTGATTTGATTAACAAAGAGAATTAAAAACAATTTAACGAGTTTTAAATCAATATGAGAAAATATGCCTTCCCTCGGTTTCAGGTTTCTATGAATGTCAAAGTTAATGCTTAAACTAAGATGAACAATAGATAAAGTTCGTGTTTATGTAAACGATTGAGATAATTGAAGATCAAGTACTTGGATTATATAACGCAAGGTTATTTCAAAAACCAATTAGTTTATCCAACCTCGAATCCCTCCCGATTAATCTCGATTTCTTAAAACACCAAGAACTGACGGTTTAGAAAACGAGCTCAATAAACTAACAATCTATCAATCAATTCATAAACACCATAATAATTAAATAAATAAGATCAAACTATTATCTCAAAAATTGCATAAACATTCAATCAAACATTCATAAATACACCTTACAATCCGAGGGAAAACGCGAAAGAATTTAGCCGAGCATGATTCGGTTCATCATCCCTTCGATTAAAATTTGAATATGAATCAAAATCGAGTCTCTAATGATTACCACACTCACAATAATGTTCTTCCACCACAAAATCGCCTATAGGTCGCTCTAGGATGAAAAGTTATAAAGCTGTTATGATTTTACTCGTCAGGTCCACCGTAGCTTATGGTGGCTTTCAAATGCTCTACGGTGGCTTAAAACTGCCATACGGTGTAATTTTCTTCAGATCCTACGGTGGCCTTTAAAAAAGTCTCATTGCTTTCGTCATAACTTTCTTGAAGGGTGTTGTTCCTATGAGGGTTTTGTAGGCTGTCCAAGGGCCCACAAATCGTCATATAATTTTTCTACCCATTTTGAAATTCATCCCAATAGTTCTTTCGAGGATCCTTTTTATCCCTCGATTTGAAACTTCTACTTGCCCACTGGTCTGCGGGTGATATGGTGTTGCCAATCGGTGGTGAACTCCATATCATGCTAAGATTTTATCCATTAAGGTATTGCAGAAGTGAGTACCTCTGTCGCTGATTAAAGCTTTTGGAGTACCGAATCATGAAAATAACGTTTTCAGAAATCGTACAACAACCCGAGCATCGTTAGTGGGAAGAACTTGTGGTTTTACTCATTTAGACACGTAGTCCATGAATGAAAGAAAGATAGACATGTTAAGTTTGTAATATGTATCTTCGGATACGTATATATGTAAGTATGTGAATGTATTTATGTTTCCTGATTAACCAGAACTCACTCAGCGTAGCTGACTTTTAGTATGCAAGTAGGTGAATAGGCTAAGGCAGTTCGCTTGAATGAAGACACATGGCATTGGACTGAAGAGGCTGGCATCTTTAGAAGAATGTTGTGATGTTTTGATATGACTTTTTATATTATGTTTAAAGACAAAAGTTTGTTTATTTTGGAAAGATTGGAATGATTATGTGATATATGTTTGAAGTTTTATATTCCGTGAAAAGTTTTAATTAACTCTGATATTTAGAACTGTGTTTATGAAAATCCAACATCAAAGTAGGGCACCGGGACCGGGGCCTTACACTTACGTATCTTGTTGTGAGGATGAGTGGAGGTAGATGGTTCGCAGTTACCAGCCGAGGGATTAGTGGAAAAGGTTGGACCGGTTGCATTGATGTTTAGAATTTGGGGTCTATCCTAGGGATCACATTAGCTATCTCCTTGGCTATACAAGTGGCCACACGATGTTCATGAGAACTAGATGATTGATGTTGAGAACGACGGTGGTTACTTTGGGAAGACATTCTACGATGACCAAATATAAAGATTTATAAGGTAGAGGATAAGTTGAGAAAACCATTTCAATAATAAAATGTTAATTGTTTAGATAACTTATAATAATCTTTCCTTTCTAAATGTGGGATTTGTGTCGTATCATGAGGATCAAAATATAATGAAGTAAGTGAATAAGTCAAATCATAATTTTTTTAACTGAAATCGAGTAAATGAATAAACAAATTTTCTTTGGTCAGTTGGGCATCCCATGAGCCTTCCATGATATTTTATTTTCCCGACTTGTCAGCATACTAAAATAATTTTGCGAGTTGGGCTTCCCATGAGCTTTCCATGGCATTTTATTGGCCCAGCTAAATAACATAACATCATTTGTGAGTTGGGTCTCCCATGAGCGTTACATGGCACTTTAAATGGCCCAACAAATTAATGAATTAAAAATAACTGAATTGGACGGCCCATGAGCATTACATGGCATTTTAACTGTACAAACTAATTACCGAATTATCAATACAATAGTGTTGGACGACCTCTGAGCGTTCCATAGCATTTTAACTGTACCAACTAAATAACGAACTAATGAAACAAAAATGTGGGTAGTTAGAGTATCTTGTGAATCACCACGTGTGATTACTCCAACAAAAACACAAAAACAAATTGAGAAATGGATAGTAGGAGTGCCCTTGGGTTCTATGGATTTTTCACCCAATTAACCATTTAAAATAACAAAACACAATAATCGGAAAAAACCGAATTTATCCACAAACCACCGTGAATTCGGTTTAAATAAAATTGCAACCGCTAATGCGATTACGTTTTACAGCCTAGGGTGTCGGTCGTATGACAGCTGTGTCCCGTTTTGACCAATTAGATCGAGTATTGTGGTCAGGTTATCCCTCATGTAAGGAATAACGTTTTACCTTGGGTTCTTGGAACTGGTTTTCCAAGGCCCGACTGGCAGTTCTCTCCCCCTTCTTGTTACTACAAGACTTGTCACACAACCTAGCCCTAAGGTGAAAGAGTAAAAACAACACTAGGGATTTCTTAAGAAATTGCCCAAAAACAAAGGAAATCTGTTCGATTTAAATTAATTAAGAAAAATATTTTGAAGTTGAGGCATAGCCTCGGAGTTGTGTGTGTGCATGACAATATAATAATAAACAATAATTAAATAATATCAAAGAAAGTTGTAAACAAATAAATTGAAAACATAAGGCAAGTAGATAAGCATGTATGAGGCTCTTAAGCATGTTACTAAGGCACCACTATCGACATGTCTTAAACCTTCGGCTCTGATACCAATCTGTCACACCCCAAACTAAGGCGGAAATGTCAGGGCGTGAACTGATTGTTCACGACTCTCAAGGTACTATCATGCAACAATTAAGAAGTGACGATATCTTTTAAATTTAATTAATTAATCAAATAAATCCAAACGACCAAGTACATAAAATTAAAAATAAAGCAACAATATAATTCAAAATTCCAAGTTTAAAGTAAGTCTTGATTTATTATCGTGATAATGTTTCTTCTAACATAAGCAATCCTAAATCTTCACCAATCAAGAATCAATTCAAACGATAACCTCACGTATAAAATAAAATAGTTTTCTCAACAAAAGGTTGAGTGAGTAAAACACTAGTTAGTTTAAGATACAATATAATATCAAAAAACTCAAAACTGTTCCTGTGAGATAAACAATTTAGCCAATGAGCAATTAATGAGTGTCCGTAAAACCGTTGCCTTGCAAAGTGGGCATTGGCTACTACGACGGTCGTATGATCACACTATTACTATGATTATGATGGATCTATCCGAATGTGGACAATTACGTAAATAAACATATACCAAGTTAGGCAAATAATTGATATGCACACAAGGTTAACAGTTTGCTAACGTGAATAGTAAATAATAGATAAATATAATACGATACATATATATACCCAAAACGTCTAAAATAAGTAATAGGGGAGTGAATACTCACCTTATCGATAAGCGGGGATTGGAATAGGATAAGAAAAGAAATACTTAGAGTCACGCTTGGAGAATATTAGGAAGAACAAATCTTAAGCAAAAGTGACAATCGGAGAAATACTACGAGTTTATAGATAACTAAAAGAGAATTTATGTATGAACGGGTATTGTGTGTATAAAATAATTTATTACATTTTATTATTAATAAAGATTTCTTTTAAATTAATATTGTAATTAATAACAAATAATAACACTTATATAAAATAAAATCTTTTATAAAATACTTATAATTATATTTTAATATGTTAATTAACCTGATTATATTATGTATTTTAATTAAAACCTTATTAAAATCTTTATTATAAAAACCTTTATCAATTTTTAATAACTATTATATATATATATATATATATATATATAGGGTTGGTATCATTTAAGAACTCTAAAAAAGTTAAGAACTCTTATGAACCCTTAACAACCAAACATTTTTTTAATTTTTTGTATATATCAACATTATTTAAGAGTAGTGTTATCATATTTTATATATAACTTTTTGATTACATATATTAATCACAAGTTTACATATATGTAAAATTTATGTACTAACAAATTAACATATGTGTTAAAACAACGTAAATATGTATAAAAACTAATTTTCAAGATTGTAATCGTAAATATAGATATAAAAAATGATAAAACTACACTCAAATAACACTAGCATACAAAACTTTTTATAAAAAACATTAAATTTCAAGGGCTCTTTCAAGTTCTTAAATAATTTAAGGGTTCTGTAATGATATTCATTATATATATATATATATATAGTTTTACCCAATGTTCGAAAAAACAACTAGTTAATATGTCCGTTTTGCATAAAATGCTGATTAAATATTATATTTAATATATATATATGTAATTTAAATGGTTTAATATCATTAATTAATAATAAAAGAAAGGTTTACAAAAAAAGAGGCTGGGGGTTTCGAACCCCGCCCCTCAACGGTTTAATGTATTAACCATAATGCACTGGCCAGCTGAGCCAGTGGCTACACAAGTTATAACTAGAAACAAAAATATATAACCAGTAGACACAAAAAACCAGTTCATAATCAAACCTTAGCAAGATCAATCGGCCAACATGTTTATCATTTGGCCGATTAACCTTGGGGTTAATGAAATTGGAACAAAGACGCACTGGTACATATAACCTCTTACAACGTTCAATATATGGTTAATTGATCAAACTAATGTCAGCCAGAAACGCGATGAAGAACATGTATAATCAAGCAGAGTTAATCTAATTAATATTGGGGTTTTGATAACCGATGATGGTGAGATGGTGTGGGAAAGATTAATGGGATTATAATGATCTCTAAGATATATTACCCAATAATACTAAAGGTGGTTCATATAATCATCCATTCGAATCAATTTGATCATGGTTTCCTGATTACGAGCGTCAGTGAGGCCGAATAGCTAAGATTATTGAATTCAAAAGATCAATTCCAAGTTTGCATCGAATATTACGGCTCAAGCTAGCTAATTGGGTCCGATTTTGCGTAAACAGTTCATGGATACGGGTACGGGTAGCCGAGTTTCTAGGTTAATCGGTTAGATAATTTATTTATTGCCAGATTTTTTGTTTGGTCCCTCTAGTTTAGGTAAGGATACAAAAATGGGTTACAGTATAGTTTAGGGTTAAAATTGTATATGTTTCAAAGTTAATTTATATATATTAAATAAATATAATAACAAATAAAAATAAAATAATAATAACTCAAATAATGCGATATTTTATTGATAAAAAATTCCGAACATATAATGGATAAAAATATTAAGTGGAAAAATCCGAGTTGTTACACTATGGAATCAATATTGGTATCTACACAGAGGAAGAAATCAATAGCAATGTGTGGTTAGGATCCCACCATAGCTTCCCGGATGAAATAGGACAACCAAGTACGTATGCTGGGCGAATGAGGAAATGTGTTTGGGAGAAACTAACACCTCACAAAAGAGATAACTGCAGTCCAAGCTTTTCAAAAAGCATTGAACTAGAAGATCCTTTGATGAGATAAATCCACCACCTATTAGGAAACAGAATCACAAAACCCGACACCGGTAGAGCACTGGTGAACCTCTTATACACGTGGGGTACTATATTGTATCAAGACAAGAAGGCACTATAACATCACTTATCTTCTTTGTTATTTACTTGTTAAGAATGCGCGGGCCGGGGTAGGGGTGCCTCTATTTGGTGGTGGATGGATTGTTATGCTTTATGAAAAATATCATGTAGACACACGAGGGACACCCGGGTCGGAACCTTTACCATTAGACCTTCAGTACTACTCAAGGATGAGAATGGTTGAGGTGGTCTCCCATGATCCATACGAGGTGCGATTTGTGTATTGCTTGACATTCACTATGGATCCGGACAGCCCATAAAGGGTCCCAATTCCATCCAAATGAGTGTCTACCCGGAGGACCTTCGAATGCTTGGAGTTGTATTTTATTGGTGTGTTTATTATGTTTGTGTCGAACAATGTTTATTTCCGTTGCTTCTACGGATGATTTAAGACGTTATTATTATGTAGGATGCCCGCTTGTAGGGTAGTATGGGTAAATTATATACCCATACTTATGTTGTGTCTTTATATGTTTTGTGTATTATGTTTGTGGTTGTGTTTGTAAATTTATTGCAGGTAGGATTTATTTTAAGTGTTAGAACTTCCAAACAGTCTACAGAGACAACAAATGCCAAAAACTTCGTCTCGGCTCCTATTGAAGTTAAATTCTTTTATTGCCTCTTTTCCATTTATTTTAAATCTTTTCACATTGAGGACAATGCGAGATCTAAGTGTGCGGAGGGGATTTACACTTGGCCAGACTAAGTCTAAAAAGCGAAATTTTTTAACAAATTTTTTGAATTTTTACAGCAACAAAACCTTAAGCTTTTTAAATATTTTTGACAAACCAGGAACTAAGAAACAACGGGAAACATTTGAGCAAGATTAATCTACTCAAAAATGTGATAAAACTAAAAATATGGTTTGTAATATTGAGATTAACTTTATGAAAAATATGGCGTTTTCATCAAATCCTTTTGTTTGTGAGAATTACGTCTTCATGCAGATATTCAAAAAAATACTCATATATTGGATACTTTTGAGTGAGTCGGGTACTTCTTGCGGATTAGAACTTGTCTTCAGAATTTTATTCGAGATTTGACGAAATGCTGCATACAAAGATAGGTAATATATTTTCAAAAATTCCAAAAAAAAAACAAAAACAAAACCCACCACAAAAACCCTATATCTATCACCAAACCTACCCAAAAACCTATCCTACCAAATTACTCATTCACCGGTAGAATTCAGCATTGGACTTTTACCGGCAGACCCTAAAGACTTGTACATGTATCCTTAACCGGTGGAACTTGTTTTCTAGATGTAAGCTTGGAGTACCTTTTAACCTCTAAACTAGGGCTCAAGCAAGCTTTTGGTTGGGTTGGGCTGGAGAGATAATGGGTTGGGCTTGAGGGCTACTAGTATTGGTTGTGGGTTCCTTAACTTATTAGTTTGAACGTATAAAACCATACCTTGTGCAAACCTGGAACTAGAACCAATCAAAGACAACACCTCAAAGACTCGTCATCATTAACTAATAGTTTTAAACACCGTCACCAGGAGTCTTGCAATACATCCAAAGACCATCTTTAGATTTGTATGAACCACACTCCTTTGCATAATCTAGTAGCTCAAAGTATGAAAGTTTGTCAACATCTAACATTAATGAAGTTTTTATTCCACCAACATACCTTAATAACGGGGGTACTTAGTGTGGAAGGAAATCTATATTTGATTATCCATTGTAAAGATTAGCGCTTGTTCGTCATTTGATCGATTGGAGTGAGATGTGATTAGGGGTTAACAGAATTGGGGATTTTGATTGTGAATGAACGGTTGGAGAATTGGGGATTTTGATTGTAAAATTGTTAAGTATAATATATCCACGTATACCATCTATATGTGGGCTGCTAATATCCTCGTAGGCTACCATGTACTATGTTTTTGACAAGTAGGATGGACATGTCAGCAATGAGATACCAAAATTATAAGTCAGTTAGTCACAGACTGATGGAAGAAACAAATGTGAAAGTTGGGACCATTACCAGCCAAAATGAAAATTGGGACCAGTGACGACCAAAATGAAATAGTTGGGACCAATAAAACCAATTTTTCTTTAAATTAAAAACAAATATGGTGGATGGCCAAACCAACCCAAATGGGTTGTTTTGGGTCAATACGGATAACATTAAAAAGTATAATGGGTCATGATGGATTAAAATTGTTTTTCAAGGAAGTTAAGATGGGCTGAGAAAATGCTAGTGACTTTTGGTTATTTGTTAGAATGGGTTTGTTTATAGGTTAGAATAGACTAAAACAAGTTCCATCCTATTATATTTCGAAACAAAACCCACAAAATCGAACAAAATTTGAAAACATCGAAACCGAACAAAAACCAAAACCGACCAAAACGAAAAAACCAAAACCGATCCGAAAAAAACAAAACCTGAATCGAGAAAAAAATGTTTTTTAATGAACGAGGAAAGGGGGGGGATTTATTTTTCCATATTTTTATTTAATTTAAAATATAAAAGATTAGTTGTTTTAATTTTTTCGTTTTTTGATTTATATTTTTTTATTATTTTTGAACTTTTTTAGGGGTGTTTGAAACCCTTTGTATTATATAATCTTTACTTGGGTAAAAAATCGAGATAGGTTAACTAGACTCATCTTGAACCATACCCATCCTAATCTTTAATTAAAGTCCATCATGACTCTTATACATTATAACTCAAAACGATTCTAGCCCATTACCCAATAATAACCAGAATGTTTAACACCTATATGGCTATATGATAACACTAAGTGGTTTCATTAATAACCGGAAAAGTTTTAACACCTATTTGATAACACCGAGTGGTTAAAACCTATTTGATAACATTTCTTGTATTTAAAAAAGCTCGTATACGAGTCGTATTTCGGGCGAATATGAAGCGCATGGATACAAGTTAGGCCTTGGAATGAAAGACAATTCCGAATCCGCTTTGTCTACGAACAAGGAAGCTATAAGTAATGCAACTATGAATCTCATGGAGAGTTCGATTCTTGAAATTCAATTAAGAGAATATATATAATTTTAAAAGAAACCATGTATTAACAGGTACCTAATAGGAGAAATGCTATCCCCACTCGGACAAGGTCAGGGGTGTTACTAGCGTAATCTGAGCGTGGGCTTTTTAGTGAATGAGGTGGTGGCTGTTGTTGTTCAGCGGCAGCGTATTTCCAGTAAGGATCGGACATGTCTTTTTGGATATTGAAACAGATGCCCCGACGAATGCAACGAAGCTTTTGTTTAACCTCATCAGCTATATATAATAATAATAATAATTATTATTATTAGTAACCAGTATGAGTATTGGACTAAAGAAATATCTAAATTAAAATCTTAACTCAGATCTATAACAATTAACTATTAGTTCTAATACCGTTAAGGTAATTCACTATTCTTAACAATAGGTCCTGGAGACTTTTTGGTTCATTATGCGAATATTCGGTTTAGATTGGTCATCGAATCCGAATATGTTTTTAATGCTTTCATTTATTTAATTACTAGATTATGTACCTGTGTCTTACACGGGCTAGACAACTTAAATTTTGTAAGTAATAATTTTTGATAAATAAAGTTAAGTAATACATTAAGTAAGTACGAAATTAAATTATAACTACTATTCACAAACTTAAAAATAAACCATAAATCTCTAAATACTTCTTTCGATATAACATTAGATAATACACTAAAAATATGGTAGCAACTAAAGTGAAATAGTATTATGAGAACATAAACGGTACAATCGAAACAATATGGGTAAAAAGAAGAATGTACAATAAATGTTCGATTAGTAGAAGAAAATATTCGATTAGTTGAAGAATGTACAATAAATGAGAATCAATAAGGTTTTGATCGACAAAATATGGGTAGAAAGAAAGATATTACGGTTACATGTGAAAAGAAGGAGGGTCTGGTTCAATTACAGATCCACGTGTTTTTAACAATGAACCCGCTGAATAATGAAAATGTTCAGTTTATAAAAATGTTTTTATAAATAAATCTAACGTTTTTTAAAACTATAAAATACGTTTTGTAAAAGCAATTAGAGAAATCATTAAACAAAAAATATATAAAAAAAACTTTAAAAAATATGTATAATTAACAGGAGAGAGAGGTGGAAAGAAAGAATAAGAATGCATAAGAGAATCACACGTGACATAAGAAAACTTTTATTTATTATATAATATAGATATAGATTTTGGCATTTATAGTTTTATTAGAGCATGTTTGGGATTTAGTTTGAAACACCTTATTGGCTTATTGGCTTTTTCAAAAAACCAATAAGTTAAAAGATGTTTGGTCATTACAAAATTTTTTTTATTTTAGCTTTTCGATAGGGTCGAAAAACAGTTTTCTAAAAGCTCAAAATCATGGTTTTTTAAAAAAAAGCCAATAACTAGTTTTTAAACTCAATCCTAAACATGCTTTCAGTGTGAATCAACACTTTTAATGTCCCATGTTTTCATGACAAACGTTTGTTTAAAATAACAAAATTATTCATGACTAAAAAGATTACTCTAAACTGATATAACAATTGTTAAAACAAAGGTAAAGATGAAAATATATATATAAAAAAAGAAATTCAAATGAATGAATCATCACAACTGTGACCATAATCATACCCATGACCACCATCACAAATGTCTATCGCTTGATTACTTGCAGTGTGTTTTTTATCATCACTTGATCACTTGGCTTAATTAGATTGCTCCTTGTAGGAGGCGACGAAGCTATATAAGCCATTAACCTCCGGCCAATAACAACACTCCCATCAATCAACCTGTTAACGCCCAAGAAGCTCAAAAGTTGGGATCAACCCCGATATAAACCTAGTTGATCCATAGCACGCTTATTGAGAGGTTAGCTAGTTAAAGTCCGTTGCCTATATGACAGTGACATGACGTTGATATGACGCTTTAACTAACTGAAGAAACACAAATCTACCCCTTAGGTCTAACAAGTTAGTCCAAGGGTAATGGTCAAGTATTCTCCACGATAGGTTAGAATCCTTCTTGGCGCAGATGAGTACTTCCTACAAAACAGAACACCGTGAGCTCGTTATGAGGAATGGGGGTGGGGATTCTCTCGTAACCACCATTCGGCGTGAGAATCAGTACTTGTAGTACAGTGGAAATATATTGAGAGAAAGTTAGAATGTTGGATCGTGAATCCTTTACCGTTTTGAGGTACTTTAGTATTTATAGCCGGAGGAGAGAGAAAATGGCCAACAGTCTTGTCACGCTTTCCACCAATTATATTCCCCATTCATGCGATCATGAAGGTTGGTAGACATCATGGCCTTTTGGCATTGACGTAATGTACTATTTTGTACTGTCCTTTATGTGTTATTCCACCCCCATCGGTTGGGTGATATTCTCGATGCATATTCTTTCTTTTTGTCTCATGCTTGTGGAGATCTTAGCGCTACCATTCCCGAGGTGTCAGGGAATGTTTGTTATATTAGGCTATGTTTATGGCGCCATGCTGTCAGCCTGGCGCATGGTTTATCCACTCAGTGGGTGTTATATTAATTTGGGGTGGGTTTAGTACCCTACCCTTACAAGTCCCCCTAGATCGTAGTTGCCCTTTTGAAGAAAGGAGGCTATGGAGTTTTAAAGGGATTTTGACAGCCTTGCCGTAATCTAGCTGTTTGTTCCATGCGAGGTGGTGTTAACAACATTGTCATGGCAGGGCCTTTCTTTGTGGGTGGTTATTGAAAACCATCGCATGGCGAAGCATTTTTTGGCAGGTGGTTATTGAAAACCATCCCATGGCGGAGCCTATTTTGGCGATGGTTGTTAAAGACCATCCCATGGCGTAACCTATTTTGGTGGATGGTTGTTGAAGACCATCCCATGGCGCAGCCTATTTTGTCGGGTGGTTATTGAAAACCATCCCGTGGCGCAGCCTATTTTGGCGGGTGGTTATTGAAAACCATCCCATGGCGGAGCCTATTTTGGTGGGTGGTTATTGAAAACCATCCCATGACGGAACCTATTTTTGCGGATGGTTGTTGAAGACCATCCCATGGCGCAACCTATTTTGGGGGGTGGTTATTGAAAAACATCATGTGGCGCAGCCTATTTTGGCGGGTGGTTATTGAAAACCATCCCATGACGGAGCCTATTTTGGCGAGTGGTTATTGAAAACCATCCCATGGCGGAGCCTATTTTGGCAGATAGTTGTTGAAGACCATCCCATGGCGCAACCTATTTTGGCGGGTGGTTATTGAAAACCATCCCATGGTAGAGCCTATTTTATCAACCCTTGTTCATTCATCCACCCTTATTGGAGTGATGACGTGTTGTTTGGCGTGAAAAGATGAATTAAATGAATATTGGTGAAACGAAGGTTTGACATGACGGTTGCACTTCGTAGTGCAACTTTTTCGTCTGTGCCAGGCGCGTGGGCGAGAATCCCGGTGACGCGCCTAGCTGTAGCACATTTTCTTGCCATATCCTTGGCGTGTCACCTGGTGATTGGACCGCGTGTCTTCCTTCCCTTCTGTACCCCTCCCCAACATTAATTGCGATGGGTATAAAAGGAAGAGTTACCACTTTGAAATTTCTCTATTCACCAGAATTGATTGCTGGGCATATGTATAGAACGAATTTTGGGATTGGGTACAGTATGAAAGATCTTTTAGATGCACATATCCCTCCGGGAGGGCGATTGGGACGTGGGCATAAGGGCCTTTATGACACAATTAATAATTCGATTCATTTTCAATTAGGCCTTGCTCTAGCTTCTTTAGGGGTTATTACTTCTTTGGTAGCTCAACACATGTACTCTTTACCCGCTTATGCATTTATAGCACAAGACTTTACTACCCAAGCTGCGTTATATACTCATATATTTAGAGAAAAAAATATTGTCTCTAAGGCCTCAATTCTATTTATCAATTCATTATTTAAGTTGTTATTTTTATCTTGATTGATTCGTCTTTTTCATAGAGAAATCTCTGATCAAGGATAGAACAAGATCCTTTTTGCTATCGGAGCTAAAAATCCCGAAATGAAAAATACCAAAATAGGAATAAGACTTGATATTATCAGAAATGCCCAAAAAATATCATATTCGTAAAGCAGAAACATAGATGCACTCCTATAAAGCGAACCACTCAGCTGATGAGTCAGCTATACTTTTTTAAAATAGCCTAATGAGGAGACGATCGTAACCTCTGAGCTCAAAGATGGAAAGCAGATTCCTTTTTTCAGGTTTTGCATAGCTTCCCAAGCGCCCGGCTTTCTTTTTAAAAACCAACGAGTCACACACTAAGCATAGCAATTTTATCAAAAGATTCATTGAATTTTTATTAAACTTTATAGAATTATAATTGTTCATTTTTTTTATTGAACATAAAAAAAAGAATAAACGAATTTATCATTTTTTGTTCCATCGCTGGATAGAATGCAAAGGGAAATAAAGGTTTATTATCCACCTTCTATAAATATCCAAATTTTTATGCCTAATACCCCATAGATTGTTCGAACTGTATATGAACAATAATCAATTTTAGCTCGAATGGTTTGTAGTGGAACCCTACCCTCTCTGATCCATTCAACACACGCAGTTTCTTTTCCGTCGATACGTCCTGCAATTTGCACTTGAATTCCTTTTGTATCTGCTTGTTCAGTTAATTCTATAGCCTTTTTCATCGCTTTGCAAAAAGAAACTCTATTTTTTAATTGTCCAGCTATAAATTCTGCAAGAATATTAGGGTTTCCATAAGGCTTTTCAATTCGTGTGATAGCAATGTTAAGTTTTCGATTTACAGAATGAAATTCTTTTGCGGAACCGGGGAAAGTATACAGAAAAGACAGTTCTTTTCCATTATATTAGTATTAATTCATATTAGATTAGTCTTAGTTAGTGATCCCGGCCTAGTGAGTCCTTTCTTCAGTGATGAACTGTTGGCGGTAGTCCTACATTTGTCTCTGTGGACCTCGTCTTCTCCTCTTTCCTTTTCTTCTTGCTCCTTTGCTTTCCTTATATGGCTGAATCATCTCATTCTACCAAAACGAAAGAACAACACCATGGAGTTCGTTGGTTGCCGAATGTCCTTTGAGGACTTCACCAACATGGTCAAGGTTTACCACCTTAGCCCTGAGTTTGAGCCAGAGATTCCAGCTCCGGGCAAGACGGCTCGGCAGGCTCGTACCGGCAAGATTGTTGTGTACAAGGAGTATTTCCTCCTGGGCAACTTCCGTTTGCCTATTACTCGGTTCTTGCTGGAGGTTTTGGCTGTGTTTGGGCTGCACTTGAGCCAAATACATCCACTCGGGATGGCTCGCCTCTGCCATTTCGAGTATACTTGTCACTGACTTGGCATCACGTCGACGGATGACAAGATGGTGGCCTTCTACCATTGGCGTTTATCCCAGGGCTGGTATAATCTGTTTACCCGTCCTGGTGCCAAGGCCATTGCTCTGGAGGCGCCAAAGAGTTTGCACGAGTGGAAGAGTATCTTCTACTATGTTACTGCGCACGTGGTTCCACATGTGATGCATTTTGTGGACGTAAAGGAGCTCCCGGAGCCTAAACCAGTCCCCTATTCTGGGACGGACTGGTTTAATACTTTACAGGTCACCCTTTCCCCACTCCGTCCATATCAGGAGTGCGCGCTGGTGCTATTCGGCATGAGTCGTATTTGGGATGATGCGACTAGGGTTCCATTTATCCAGAATGGTGGTCAAGGTTAGTGATCCATTTGTCTGTTACGGATTCCCTTCTATGTGTTTGAATTTTCTAATGTGTTTGTTATTTGCAAATATGTTGGATCCTATGCTCCTCTTGCATCATGTGCCTGAGGACACCAAGATCTTGTACCGGAGTGAGTTAGGTCCCTGTGAGGAGCCAATCCTCCTGAGGATTGCCTCGAACTTTGTGTTTCCTCTTATTATGGGGCAGTCACTGCCACCGCGACCGTTGCCACCTCCCAGCTTCATCAACCCAAAATAGGGTAAGCTTTGATATAATTCGCCATTACTTGTGCGTTTCTAACATTTATTTGTTTCTTTTCTTCAGGTAAACGGTCTCATGTTGTGCGCTTTCCTAAATGCGGTGGGAAGGTTGCACAAGCTAGCGGTTGGAAGGCGGTTGCGCCTCAGAGAGGTACTTCCGCGAGAAACGTCGTGGATGATGATGACGATGTCGTCCTTGTGTCCTCTGTTCCTTTCGGGCTTCCCGTATCTTCGTCGACGACATTACTAGGCTCGCATGGTTCCGGAGTTGACGTCGCGTTACTCCCAACCGCCTGTAACCAGACTACTAAGGTCTCCCTTTGCCTTCAGCTTGCAGCCTGGAACCATTGTGGACACGATTCCGCTAGCTGTCGTCCCAATTTCGACGGCTGAAGGTCTTGTGTCTCCTGCAGCCTTTGCTCCTAGAACTGTTGTGGATACGACCATCGTATCTACTAGTTCACCTTCTTGTTCTGCTGCCGCTAGGACGTTCACTGTCCCACACCATGTGGCGTTTACGCCAGCGGACGATGATGAGGAAGAGGAGGCGCCTCGTCTCGTCAAGAAGCCTCGCCTTGGTGGGTTTGTGAAAATGAGTAGTTTGGTTAAGTCTCCAAGTACGACATGCTATAATTACCTTTTTCCTTGAATTGCCTTGATGTTAACTGTTTTTGTTTTAGGGTCTTCGAAGATATCCTATTCGACGGATGCTACTGTGGCTTCCGCTGTCGCCACTCCCTTGGCGGGAAGTTTTGTTAGTTTGCCTATGACGACAAGTGTGGGCAACTTATCCGAGGCGATGCCCGCTAGGGATGGCAATGGGTCGAGTTTGGGTCGGGTTTTGGTATTTCCAAACCCATACCCGGTTATGAAAGTCCATCCCAAACCCGTCGGGTTTTAATCGGGTAATTACCCATCGGGTTTCGGGTTTTCCCATCGGGTTTCGGGTTTCTTATCGGGTTTTGATAAAATAATCGTCGGGTATATGCGGCTCAAAACCCGCTAGGTTTCTACCGGATTTTGACAAAATATAACTAATCGATTACAAAGATGGTTACCATAAAGATAAAATGTCTCAAATAATTGACATAAACAAGTTCCCACAAATAATATATTTGGAATATAGTATATATATAATATAATAAGCTATATCGGGTATATAATCGGGTAAATTAGTTTATGTTATCGGGTAATTGGGTCGGGTAATCAGGTATATTAGAAATCCCAAACCCGTCCCAAACCCGCGAAAAATTTCAAAACTAATCCCAAACCCGTCCCAAACCCTAATGGGTCGGGTATTACCCGTCCCATTTATGTCGGTTTTCGAGTTTTCCCATCGGGTTCGGGTTTCATTGCCATCCCTAATGCCCGTTGTACAGTCGGTGAGTTTGCCGATGATGACGGGTGTGGTTGGCCCGTCTGAGACACATTAATTTAAGTTATTTTATGTTTTTAATGCTTTCTATTATTTAATTACTAGGTTATGTACCTGTGTCTCACACGAGCTGGACAACTTAAATTTTGTAAGTAATAATTTTAAATAAATAAAGTTAAGTAATATATTAAGTAAGTACGAAATTAAATTATAACTATTATTCACAAACTTAAAAATAAATCATAAATCTCTAAATACTTCTTTCGATATAACATTAGATAATACACTAAAAATATGATAGCAACTAGAGTGAAATAGTATTATGAGAACATAAACGATATAATCGAAACAATACGAACCAACCATCAATAGAAGAAAATGTTCGATTAGTTGAAGAATGTACAATAAATGAGAATGGGTTTTGATCGACAAAATATGGGTAGAAAGAAAGATATTACGGTTACATGTGAAAAGAAGGCGGGTCGGGTTCAATTAAATATCCACGTGTTTTTAACAATGAACCCGCTGAATAATGAAAATGTTCAGTTTATAAAAATATTTTTATAAATAAATCTAACGTTTTTTAAAACTATAAAATACAATTTGTAAAATCAATTAGAGAAATCATTAAACAAAAAATATATAAAAAGAACTTTAAAAAATATGTATAATTAGCATGACAGAGAGGCGGAAAGAAAGAATAAGAATGCATAAGAGAATTACACGTGGCATGAGAAACTTTTATTTATTATATAATATAGATATAGATTTTGGCATTTATAGTTCTATTAGAGCATGTTTGGTAGGCCTGTAAGAGAACCGAACGTTCATTGAACAGTTCGTGAACCGTTCGGCGGGAAGTTCGTTTATGTTCGTTTATTTAATAAACGAACGAACATGAACACAAAATTTGTGTTCGTTTAATTAAACGAACGAACACGAACACATGTTCTGTTCGTTCATTTATGTTCATGAACGTTCGTTTATGTATTAATAGAAAATAATTAAATACTATATGGATATGTCATTTGCTTAAATGTTTTATATTTGTTAACCTGTGTTAGTTTATGTGTTTTCATTTAAGTTTGTTTGTGTTCATTCACATTGGTTCATATATGTTTATTTATGTTCGTTTATCTTTGTTTAGTTATGTTTGTTTAGATTTTAAACAAAGGAACATAATCGAACACAAATGTCCATTTTTAAATAAACGCACATGAACATAAATATTTATTTGATTAATTATAAAGTTAAATAAACGAACATAAATATTTATTTGATTAATTATAAAGTTAAATGAACAAACGAATATTTTTTGTGTTCATTCACATTGGTTCAATATTCACATTGATGAATAAATCGGTCTTATTCTATAGCCTTTACCGATTTTATTTGTGTTCGTTTGTGTTCGTAAACCGTTCGTGAACACATTAATTTCCTTAATGAACGAACATGAACAAAAAATCTCATTCGGTAAGTGTTCGTGAACACAATATTTTCTTAACGAACGACATGAACAAGGCCTTGTTCGTGTTCGATCGGTTCGTTTACAGCCCTAATGTTTGGGATTGAGTTTAAAACACCTTATTGGCTTTTTCAAAAATCCGTTGAGTTAAAAGATGTTTGGCCATTACAAAAATCCTTCTTATTTTAGCTTTTCGATAGGTTCGAAAAACAGTTTTCTAAAAGCCCAATCATGGTTTTTTAGAAAAAGCCAATAACTAGTTTTTAAACTCAATCCTAAACATGCTTTTAGTGTGAATAAACACTTTTTTGTCACATGTTTCATGACATAAACGTTTTTTTAAAATAACAAAACTATTCATGACTAAAAAGATTAGTCTAAACTGTATAACAATTGTTAAAACAAAGGTAAAGATGAAAATATATATATATAAAAGGAAATTCAAATGAATACATCATCACAACTGTGACTATAATCACACCCATGACCACCATCACAAATGTATATCGCTTGATTACTTGCAGTGTGTTTTTGGTCATCACTTGATCACTTGGCTCAATTAGACTGCTCTTTGTAAGAGGCGACGAAGCCACATAAGCCATTAACGTCCTGCCAAAAACAGCACCCCCATCAATCACACATCGCCAATCGGTTAACGCCCAGGAAGCTCAAAAGTTGGGATCAACCCCTGATATAAACCTAGTTGATCCATAGCGCGCTTGTTGAGAGCAATGGCGGCCCAACCATTTATGAGATCTAAAGCAGAGAAAAATTTTGGAGGCCTTTTGCATTGTCATTATTCAATTAACAACTTTGAAATTATTTAAGTATCTGACCAATTAACAAATTTTGATCTGTTAATTATAAAACATAATCCAAACCTATCTTTTTATGTCAAACTGCAATATATAGTAATTTGCAGATAAAAAAATCCCAAGTTTTGTTCGGTGATTTTGATACAAAATTGTCTTGGTACACAATTGTCTTAAGTAAAATAATTCCGTTTATAATACATTATACATATAAAAAAAGAAAATTAAATAAAGAATGCAAACAAAAAATATATTTCATAAGTTGGAAAAAAAGATAATCATCACAAGAAAAAAAAAATATAATAAAGTTGGACAAATATTTTTTTAGTCCTAAAGGAGCCTTTTCCACTACCTAGGCAGAATTTCATAAAAAAAAACAAGAAAACGCAATTCTTTGAACGGGACAAGAGCACGGGCGCTGGGAGTTGCAAGGTGGGACGGTTACCAACACACTACAACACATGAATGTGAAGTTGATTGAAGCAGGAATAATATTATATGTTTAATAATAAACTTTTTTATATTTAAAAGCGAGGCCTCAAAATTTTGGGAGCCTAAAGCCCTAGCTTTACATAATTAGCTTGTTGGGCCGGCCCAGGTTGAGAGGTTAGCTAGTTAAAGTCTGTTGCCTACATGGCAGTGACATGACGTTGATATGACGCTTTAACTAACTGAAGAAACACAAACCTACCCCTTAGGTCTAAGAAGTTAGTCCAAGGGTAATGGTCAAGTATTTTCCACGTTGGGTTAGAATCCTTCTTGACGTAGATGATTACTTCTGCAAAACAGAACACCGTGAGCTCGTTACGAGGAATGGGGGGATTCTCTCGTAACTACCCTCTGGTGTGAGAATCAGTACTTGTAATATAGTGAAAATATATTGAGAGAAAGTTAGAATGTTGGATCGTGGATCCTTTACCGTTTGAAGGTACTTCAGTATTTATAGCCGGAGGATAGAGAACATGGCCAACTGTCTTGTCAGATTTTCCACCAATTATATCCTCCATTCGTGCGATCACGGAGGCTGGTAGACATCATGGCCTTTTGACATTGGCGTAATATACTATTTTGTACCGTCCTTTATGTGTTGTTTCACCCCCATTGGTTGGGTGATATTCCCGATGCATATTCTTTCTTTTTGTCCCATGCTTGTGGAGATCTTAGCGCTAACATTCCCAAGGTGTCAGGGAATGTTTATTATATTAGACTATGTTCATGGCACCATGCTGTCCGCCTGACACATGATTTATCCACTTAGTGGGTGTTATATTAATTTGGAGTGGATTTAGTACCCTACCCCTACACTAACCTTACTACTTCAACCACAATACACAACGTTACAAGAGTGCCCCATCCCCTAAAATGAGTCTCCATTTGAAGAAGTACTAGATACTTAAGACAGTCAAGACACTAAGACCGCCACCTTTTATTTAATAAACATTTTGAAAGTGATATTGTGTTTATTATTTAATCAAAAATAAAACTTAGATTATTCAATAACGCTTATAAATCACCATCATTGTTTAATGTTTATTAAATTAATAGAAAACTACGCTAGATTAGTTTTAGGGAAAATTCATAAAATAAACGTTTATGAAAACGTTTTTCAGGTTTTAAGTGTCATTTGAAAGAAATTTCCAAAATACGTATTATAATCTAGTCGTGACGAGTAGTTTGTATAACCAATTAAAACTTGGCAGGTGTCTTTAAACTAACCATAGCAAGCAGATTACTAACCATTTACTCATCACGACTAAATAAGTTTTATGCCTCGTAATCAACGCCCACGAGTAATTCATAAGTTTTTTGGTCGCGACAAGTAGATTGTAAGGTTAAATTAGTTGCGGCGAGTTAACTACTAATAAACTACTCGTGTAGTGAATGTAAACCAGGTAAACTAGTCGTCGCGACTAAGGACTTATGAATTACTCGTGGGCGTTGATTACGAGGCATAAAACTTATTTAGTCTTAACGAGTAAATGGTTAGTAATCTGCTCGTTACGGTTAGTTTAAGGACACGTGACAATTTTTAACTGGTTCTACAAACTACTCGTGTGTAACCATAAACTACTCGTCACGAGTACTTTATAATACCTATTTTGGGAATTTTTTGCAAATGACACCTAAAACCTGAAAAATGTTTTCATAAACGCTTATTTTGGGAATTTTCCCTTAGTTTTAAACTATCAGTTTGAAAGGGTTTCCAAATATGCAATTATACAAACAAATATATTATTTAGAGCATTCCTAATCCATCCTTTAAATTTATGTGATGAGAGTTTGTAAATTATAGGGTGGAGTTTTGAGTGGTTGTGAGTATAAATTATAAGGTGAAGAGAGAAAATGTAGTGATATTTTATAAATTTGGGGAAAAAAAGTTTGCCCGTATTTTTTTTTAATATTTGTTGAATTGGTTGTGAGTAAAGGAGAGAAAACTGTTATGATAAAGATATAAATAATATTTATTTAATTGAATATGAGAGAGAAATATAGTGTATTTTAGTGTAATTATAGAGATGAAAATAAGGGACCGGATGAGAATGCTCTTAGTACTAGCTTTTAGTTCGCGTCTTACGCGGGTTTATTTGCATTTTTTTAAATATTTTTTTGAGTGTATATATTTTTATTTGTTTAGTATTTTTTTGAATATTTAATTTTTGAAATCAATTTAGTTAATTGTGCGTAATAATGCTTTTGGGCGCTAATGAATTACACATTAACGCTTGGCTTCGGTGTTGATCGAACATTCATTGGTATGAACTGACGGATGTAAAATTCCTTCAAATGACACAAATATAACCATAACCAAATTAGGTACGAATTTCTGAGACAACAGAATGTAACCAAAGTTCGGCAGTTTGGGTTCAGACTAAAGGGGTATGGCTCAATTTTGGGTCAAATCATTAACATGTTTAGTTAACATGATCATTTTCGTGTCAACTCGACGAGTTCATGGTTTACCCATCTATTTATTATTTATTTTAAATTGTGTATGTAAAACTTGAACCATATGAGCATTTTTTGTACTAAATTTTAAATTTATATTGTCATATTTTAAACGCAATCGCTGAAAATAATAAAATTAATTATCAATACTTAAAATTTTAAAATGTTTAGTAACTTTTTTGGATAAAATGGTTCACCGTAACTAATGATGTCGAAAGCACTTTTGGATGATATACATGAACTGTGTGTTTGAATTTAATATAAGTTGGTTCATTACAATATATTAAAAAGAGATGCTTGCTGCTATAAAAGTAGGTACATGCAGTAACCTTAAACCTCTTATTGATTGTTTAAGTTGTTTTGCAAGTAACTTTGGAACTTCATTTGCCAATGTTTATTATTTTTTTATATGTAATGATCCTATATGTATTACTATGTAATACATATATTTGTATCTCTGGAATGCAACATAAAATTTCTCAGCAAATGTTCATTTCATCAAAACAATTATTTATCACAAAAAGAATTGTTTACCCTTCCTCTTTGATCCTCACCTCAGTATATCTTCATATATCCCTCTCTTTACATGAACTACGTACTCAATCAATATCACATAAATGAACTTTCAACAAAATAGGCTTGCAATCATAACCTTAAGCAAAAGTTAATCGATGAAGTAGAACCACAAGATACCGGTCTAACATTTCGCTGAAACCTCACAATGATTTAACAGGTACAAATTGCAGAGCAAAAACCATGTATAGAAGACAAAGATCAGACTGAAGCATGTAAACACAAACGACAATGGTTTACTTTATTACTAAAGAAAGAAGGAAAGCTTCTGGCACAATATTCACAATTAATATTCATAATTGAATTATAACTTATCAAAAATATGCATCAATTTTAAAACAAATAAACATGAATAGATACTGAAGATCATAGAAGCACGTAAACACAAAGGAGACCTAAATCTGCCTAACCTGTGGGCCATTCGGCAACAATTTGTTCCTTGAGCATTGCAACGATGGAAGCCGAAGAGTATCGAATCGGACCAATATTCGATCCATCTAGCAATCAAAACTTAAGCTCCAAAAGATCTTCCTCCGGCATTTGCAATAACTTAATATATATAAGTTTATTTGAAGCCATAGGATCATACCTTTCCACAAATTACTAAAATACGACAAATTAACAAAAACATGCAAAAAGTCAAATTACAACAAATAATATCAACGATTAGTCGAACATGAACTAAAAAACTAAAAATTGAACATTAGATCAGATTTACCTTTACCCACTCCATCCTCATGTCATCTTCTCTAAACAATAATGAACCCATTTTCATAATCTGGGGCTATATCTATCTGATTCTAAACATGCAATAAATGTTGTAGAATAGTAACCAAGTAAATGAAATTATACTAAATTTAATAAATACTATATGAAATTATGAAGTGCCTTCCTCCTTATAGCAGAAAGCCCTAGGCGGCAAACAAACACAGACAGGCTTCCACCCGATTATACTGTCACACTCATTCTCCGGGACATCAATATTTCAAACCAAGACCTCCATAATGATTGTATCTTAACATAGACTTAAGACAATGTCTTTCTTAACCACATTCATTATGTATAAAACTCTAAAAGAATATATATACTAATCACCTTGATGAACTACAAATTAAAAAAATTCATAGCGAATAATCTTCAGGACATGTAATCTACTTATATGCATTCTCACAAACACTCAAAGAAAGACTATCAAACACACCTCCAAGAATGTTTGCAGAAGAATCACAAACATACTGATCTCTTACTTATCAACAAAAAATCAAAATTTGAGCAGATTAGTTAGAACCAAAAACCAAGATAAATCAATCATCAATAACAATATCTTTCAAACCCAATATCAACATAGGTGAATTTAGAATACCAATTCAGACATAGAAAGCGATTGTAGAATTAGGGTTTCGTGCGTGATGACCCTAATCGACAGTCATAACAAAATCAAGATAATAATAATAATAATAATAATAATAATAATAATAATAATAATATTTTAACAAAAGATATGGTTTCATACATTATCCGTTCTATATGACACCAACGTCTCACGTATGTAATTATCATCATCATCATCTTCGTTCCTAGAAAGACGTACAACGTACTCGTTCTGACCAGTATCTTGAGAGGTATCACGAACGTGGTCCGGTTTTGCTCGTGACCGATACGACTCTTCTACCGGTAAAGGGTACGAACGCTGACTACCGGAATACGACTCTTCAGTATGAAACTGGTACGAAGGCTGATAAACATAATATGAGTTCTTGTAACCGGTATAACGACTGATTGTACGCCTGTTTAGGCTGTGACCAACACGAACTATTACTTCCCACCACATCCGAAGGACGGTGGCCGTGTACAAAACACTCCTAACAAAAATTATGGTTATCATATTTTATTTCAAAAATGACTAATGACTATTAAACTATGGATACGACGATATCTGGTTCAAATTTGGTAACGCCGGCTGCTCATCATAATTTGCAAACCCCGGTGCCTCGTTCAACTTTGGAATATTCGACTCCTCATTTGACTCCGGAAATAGCCCGTTCCAGAACCAAGACAATTTTTTCATTGGTGTTTTTTCACGAGAATGGTCGTGTGTGCTTCATGTATGCATGGTAATATATATTACAATAGCGAGAGGAAGGAACCTTTTGGCTCAATAATTCAAGTTTAACCTTATCCACCACAGATAGGTCTATCCGTGACTGATAAGATATGAGTTGACATTTGATTTGATACACGCTGGTTGTTGTGTACCTAATCGGTCCATGATAGATCTATCCATGACCTATCCAAGGCCAATATGATCAACAACAACCTGCTTGTATCAAATTAAATATCGTCGTATGTAACCCGTCACTAATAACTCTATCCATGACATTTGAAAGGGTGTGAGGTGTTCATAGTAGAACCCTCACGAAAAGATTTCAAACCTTAAAATTTAAAACTTATAAGTAGGTTAAACACAACCATACAATTCCAACAACGTTACCATCAAGATACAAAATCATGATAAAAAGTAAATAAAAAATCTATCTCTTCTAATAAAAGACTACTTAATTTTGCCACTTGTCAATCTCATAGTCTTTCTCAACTTTTTATTAACATATTTTAATATATTGTTCCTTATCTTTAACTCATTTCAATATATGAATTCAAGTTTATTTTTATTAACGGTAGCTCCTAATCGATTCATTCATTAACATTAAATGGTGAAATACGAAAATAAGGAAATTTCAACAATGAAATTGCAAGCATGTTATAATAAAATTTTCAAGTCAAAGGTAATGCGAAATTAAAGAAAATAAAAGCACATCATTGTCTAAGAATTTGAATTTGTATGGTAATAAACTACAATTGTTTTTAAATTGAGATTTGAGCAACATTGCATAATATTTTATATAAAATTGGTTTCAGATTTTGATTTAAAATTTTCTCATATGTATTTGAACTCAGGAAAATGTGCATTTTTTAATTTTCTTATTTGGTACGTGCTTGAAAGAACCTTATTTTTCACACTGACAACTATATGTGGCTACAACAAGAGTTACAAACAAACCTACATGTTACCTTATCAAGTGTTACAAGTAGATATGGACTAAAGATTTTGATTTTTGATAAACAATGTATACCAACCAATATAACAAATATATTGTACAAGAAAGTTTTTTACTAATTTGTATCATATTTGTGTAACCTTAGTTATTATGCAACTTTTACAATTTTAATATAAATTGTAAATGTATTAACAATATATGAATATTTTGTTGACTGAATTTAACTTAACGGCTAGAGTTTAGAACTTTTATCAATTACTCATGTAATACACGGGCCTCAATCTAGTATAAAATAAGACGTAACGTTCAATTATTCAAAAGATTAAAATATTATTTTGTTTTTTTTTAAGTTTTGTTAGTTTACCATATTGCATTACTATATTCTTCCAAAAGCCATTGTGTACAATTTAATTGTTTTATATATTTTTATATGTGACGTCAAAGAGGAAAGCATCCAGCGGTACATATAGACCGGAATCATGTTACTTGCATTATTAAGTTCTTTCCGTATTAATTAGTATCTCTCGTTATTCGGTGGACTCTCATCGTTTTTCTCGTCTGTATAATAATCAACGCTTCAATTTAATTTCAGTTTCAGTTTTCAATTCAATCAATAACCAGCCATGGCTGACCGATCGTTAGAAGTGACAATCATCTCAGCGAAAGGCCTGAATAAAGTCAACCTCGTCGGCAAAATGGACGTCTACGCCGTCGCCTACATCAACGGCGCCGTCAATCAAGATCAGAAGCAGAAAACGCCGGTGGATAAGGACGGAGACTCCAATCCTACGTGGAATCACTCGATGAAGTTTAAGATTGACGAAGCCGCTGCGTTGAATAACAAATTAACGCTCGTTGTTAAAATCAAAACGGGAGGGATGTTAGGTGATAAGGATATAGGTGAAGTTCATGTTCCGATTAAGGAGCTGCTGGAAGGTGCGTTAACTGGAGGTAAGCCGTTACAGTTTGTTAGCTATCAGGTCAGGAAACCTTCCGGTAAGCCCAAAGGCGAACTCAATTTTTCGTATAAGTTTGGGGATAAACCGGCAGGAGTTGGTACCGTTGAGGTGCCGGTTACCGCGTATCCGGCCGGGAAAGTTGATAAGCCGGATGAGGCTGTTACGTCTCATCCGGCTGGAAATGCTAATAAGCTGGATGAGCCTGTTACAGCTTATGCTTATCCAGCTGCGACGGCGTCGTCTTCGGGATCTAGCTCGATGTATCCGCCAATCGATGCCGGTCCGGGAGTTTATCCACTGCCTGCGGCAGCTGCTACTCCCGGACCTTATCCTCCAACTGGAGGTGTGTACCCACCTCCAGCTGGGTATCCCCAGGCAGCGCCAGTGCAGGCAGGATATCCCCCTGCCCCTACAGGATATCCTCAGGCGCCGGTACATGCAGGATATCCCCCTGCCCCTGCACGATACCCTCAGGCGCCAGCAGGATATCCCCAGGCACCTGCTTCTAGTGGGTATCCACAGGCACCGGCCGGGTACCCTCAGGCACCAACCGGGCTTTCTGATGCGCCAAAAGCAATTGGGGATCCTGAGGCACCGAAAGCAGCTGGGCATCAAGAGGTGCCGACAGGATATCCTCAGGCGCCAGTTGGATATCCTTACCAGCAGCAACGGGGCTATGGAGGATACCCTCCTGCACAACCACCGGGATATGGTGGGTATCCTCCACAGCCAGGATACGGTGGGTACCCTCCACACCCGGGATACGGAGGGTATCCTCCACCACCGGCATATGGTTACCCGCCAGTTGTCCAACCACAACAAACTCAAAAGAAGAGCAAGTTCGGTACCGGATTGGGAGTTGGGTTGTTGGGAGGAGCGTTGGGCGGTTTGTTAATAGGAGATATGGTGTCGGACGCTGCTAGTGGTTGCGGAGGAGGTGGCGGGTGCGGAGGAGGTGGCTGCGGTGGGTTTTAAAATTCATAACCTAACGAAGGTATGTGTGTAGTTACTACGCAAGATTGAAAACGTAAAACATGTGTGTTGTCTTGTAATAATCAACTTTTTTTTTTTGAATAAATGTTAATTAGAAATATATAAAATTGACCGTGGGGCTAAAGGCAAACAAGTGGACTTTCCACTTTCATCGTGACATGAATGCATATGATTCTAGTCATGGTCCACACCAACTACGGATAGGGACCCAAATATTTTAAATAAAGATGTTTTTTTTTTTATTTAACTTCACTTAGGAATTTCTTGTTTTCTTGATAAGAGTCTCACACGAGTTAAAGGATATTAATGTTGTAGTTAAAGTGTGTGAGATATCAGTGTTTAAAATGTAAATTGATAGGTGAATCAAGGGTTAGATGGTAGGTAATTTGTTGGATGATCTTTCTAAATTATATAATCAAAATTCAGATTGAACTATTTCAATAGTGGAAAGTCTAGTCATATAAAAGGAAAAAAAAATCAAGAACAGGTGTGTATTTTTCCGTTGTGAAATTTGTCCACAATATAGGATGGAAACCATCACAACGGTGGCAAAAAACTTCATGAGTGTGTTAGTTTTGTAGCCAATTACTGGCAATTGTTTTGTCTGTAGTAAGTTAGTTACTTTTCAAGATATGTTTTGGTAAATTAGTTACCATTAATTATTTGTATTGAGATACAAGGAAGTGTAAATTAGTTGCTAAAGCCAATGTCCGCTTACTCTTTCACTTTCAAATTCTTTGTTAGAGTCTATGCATTTGAAATTTTTTGGTAGTTAGTGAAGTAGTTTAAACCAAAGATAAACTTCACTAAGCATCTTCTCATAAAGAGTTATAACTTCACTAAGCATCTTCTCATAAAGTCAAAAGATATGGCTGATGCAGATTGGGATCTGTAGGACATACATGCTTTGGAAGCGGTCATAATATCATTGACAAAGAGTGTTATCTACCACTTCATCAGCGAAAAGATCATGCTTGATTATTAAAGGCCTTATCAACGTGTAGGAGAAGTCATCCACTTTAAATAAGGTTTTTTAAATTCGTTGTTGGTAAATATGATATTGAAAGACGAGGCATTTAATTAAGTCATAACTCGGTTAGTATCGGGTTAGTATCGGCTGGCATTAAATTTGAGGATGGGATTAAAGCATTCCATTTTTTATTTTCTTTGCCCGAGAGTTGGTAAGAAGCAATTACAATTAGTAGTTCATTTGGAACTACTAAGCTTAATTTTGACAATATTTAGGATTTAATAATGGGAAGAGACGTACAACGTAGAAGTTTAGGAGAATCTTCAAGTTTAGCGTAAAGTGACTAGAGGTAGAGGAAGAAGGCTATAACGAGGTAGCATCCATGATATATTGTAATATAGGAAGATGGGTCAGTTAAAGAATTGAAAAGGCGTCACGTGTACAAAATACATGTCACTTCAGAAAGATAAGCAAGAAGTGAATGTTGTAGAGGAAGACTCATATGACACACTAATCATATGCGTTGAGCGCTCCGTTGAATCACAGACGATGGATGTAGGAGCATTATTCTATACTATAATTTTCAAGGAGATAATGAAGAATCTTAAAAACTGGGAACTTTGGAAGGTACGAATCGACGACGATGAGACTCTAGATATCACGAGGATGTGTGATATTACTCTAACAACGTCCCTAGGATGCATTTGGACACTTAAGGATGTTAGAGTCATTCCAAACCTGATGGGAATGCTTATCTCTGCCAGGTAGTCGGATGATCAAAGATATCAGGGCAAGTTTAGGATTAATCAATGGAAGGTAGTCAAGTGTGATTATCGCTCGTGGTAAGAAAGGGGAACTTTATACATAGTTGAGGTACAATTAGGCGGTGTATACGTAGTCACCAATGGACCACACTCGTCCACTCTTAGGCACTAGAGAGAGACAAAGACAGACTAAGGAACATGAGTGAGAAATGTATGAATATGCAACTGTGAAATGTGAAATTCCAAACTTGAAGAAAGATTTGGTTTCTTCGAGCGTTGTTTGATTGTTAAGTAGCTCAAAAGACACTAATATTAAGTGACAACAACTATTAATTTATTAACAATTACTCAAGTATACATTACAATAAATATAAAACAATTCAAATACAATATGATTTGATTATTACAAAACCTAAAGCCAATCTAAGTTGTTTTCTAGATTCTTTAAGTCTTTGCTTATCAATCTGTAACACGCGTTAAAATAAATTTAATCAACATAAAGTTGAGTGAGCAAGGACAAAGTTTAATTAATATAATAATATAAAAAGACAATTCTATTACGGATGTGGTAAAGCAATAATTAATTTAACAAATGAGGTGGCCATGACTCTCGAACACGGTCAACGGTTAATCGGACTGTGTGTAATTAAACAAATAGCGTGTCTTTTGGCCATGACTCAAGAACACGGTCAATGGTTACTCGGACAAATCTATACTATATATAAAGCATGAGTGAAGAACCTCTTAAATTTTAAGAGGTACCAAACTTGTTGCTTTAAGTACAAACCACAATGCATATAATTAAGATATTTTAGAGTCAATTTTGTCTTTTAGCAAAAATAATGCACGGTTGATTTTAATTTATTCAATAATAATTACAAATTTGGTCCTTTAACTTTAATTACATTTTGTTAATTTATAGAATAGTTACATATATACCCCTTATTTTAAACAAACTAACCCCATGACGTTTAAACGTTTATAACTTTTTCACACGTTAATATTATTTAAAAAACATTATATCATAAAAACGAGTATTTTATTCTCTTTATTTTGAGTATGGTATTGCTATATCTTTTTTTTTTTCATTTTAAAAACTTAATGTGTTACGTGATTACCATTAAGAACCGGCAAACGGGTCGGGAGGGTTCCCCGTCCGGGTCATGGGTCTAAAAGGTTAAGGTTGGAATGGGTCGATACACAAAAAGTTAATTTGGTTTGGCTCGGGACGGGTTCGGGTCAAAAGGGGTTAAATCAGTACGGATTTCGGGTTATAACATTGTAAGGCGGAACGGGTGGCTGGTCAAGACTCATTCAATGTAGTTGTTACCTGTGCACCGGCACCTGATTGCGCGCGTACAATCGTTTGACGTGCTTACTAACACCGTACACCAGTTGAGCTTCCAATGCCGCATTACGAGCATATTATTGTCGGGTTACACGTATACTGTTGTGAAGTCACGCACTTACTGAAACGCTAACACGGTTATGCGTTCGATGTCATGTTTGCGTACATACCCCGCTGCATCGTGCGGGCACCATGCTAGTATACAAAAACATGTCTTCCCCATTGACACAAAGTCAAGTTACTCGGACGGTCGCATGATCATACTAATGAGGATGAGGAAGAGGATGAGGTGGCCCAACTGCCAACGAAATAAACAATTAAACACATAAGACAAGTAGCATATAAATAGAATTGCGGTTGAGGACTCGTTTAACATAAACAGTTGAAAAGTGGTACGCATGTTACCCCAAAATAAAAAATGAAAAAGGGGTGTGATTACTCACCTTTGCAATTAAGCGAGCTAACCGAAAGGTCGAAGTACACGAGAAAATAAACGAGTGCATAGGCCACGTGGGAATCCCGACAATAAGTTCTGTTGACGCGTGTAAAAATGTTTTTCCCACGAAAAGCAAAAGGCCACACTTAACTCGTTAACCGATACATAGTACATGTGTTTAACTATGAGAGAGTATTCAACAACACATGACCCTACGACTCACGTAAAGACCCACACATAATACACAACTTGGCCTGATGACTCGTTATTGATAGCCTTATGTCAATAGTATTAATATGTTCTAACATGTATCCTACATCATACAACGATCAATCAACCAAGCATTTATCATGTAACTCAAATTCTTATCATACAATTGCCGAGACAAATTTAGCAAGCAAAGGCTGATTTTATTGACCTAGTATAATATAAATATATATTATGCAAAATTTCACACAGTAGCGCAAATGACTTGGGCTTCTTAAACAATTTGTATAGTATTTTTATCATACATACAATCATCACAATAATTCATTTAATACAGCTTGGTACAAACAGTTCATCAGATCGTACAACGAAAAGTATTGTCATGGAACTTTAACAACATAGATTCAAATCAAGCAAGAACAATTGAGTTATATTGCTAGCTCTAAACTTAAGTTCCAAAATTGGAACCAACTCGTATGGAGTTGTCGTGAAAGAGTTATGATGTCGGGAAGACAGACCAGAAAACGACTTCCCGAATCAGATTTGACACCCAATCTTGTAAAATCATAAACACTATTCAAAACTCTTCCAAAAATTACAAACTATAGCTTTCTGGAAACTAGACCCATAATACTACATTCTAGAACAAATAATTGATCAAAAACATCATGTTATCATCGAATTACAGTCCAATCAATAAACGAGTACGAATCTGTCATCAAAACTCAAACCATAACATGTTTATGATATCTCTAGGTTTCTAAATCGACTAAATACAATCAATTAACACCATAATCATGTTATATCTTCAATATTACAGAACTTTGGACCTCGGGTTTCACCAAGAACAATAGGCTTTGCATGAAACAACAATCAAACGCTTAACACTTACTAGAATGATCAAACTAGCGTACAATCATTACTCTAAACACATAACAACAATCAAATACTCAATTGGACATCTAGGGTTTCTCAAGAACTCGTCAAAACATGAAATTGATATATAAAAATTACCAATTGGCCTTAGAAATGGCTAGAATCACTCAAAGACACCACCAATTGCAAGAATCAAGATTCAATTAAAGGGTGTGTGTGTGTGTTGAAATCGATAAGAAGGAGAGGAGGCTGCAATGATCGGTTGATGGGTTTGGGTTTTGGGTTGGGATATTTTATTTAATATAATAATAATCATATTTACAGAAATGTCCCCATTAGAATGATTTTCGGGCTTAAACGAACTTTTTAATACCAAACCGGATTATAATGAATCATTATGACTAAAATACTAAGTCAAGTTTATAAAATAAATCCTCGTAGTTGTTTCATAAGTATTATTCTTGTAAAAACCAAAAGCGAACGAATTACGCGCAAATGATTGAAATTTCATGAAACAAGCTACGGCCTAAGCACATAATCATTTTATATGTAATTTCACATAGACAATATTATAAATATATGCTTGAGATAGTATTTTCATATTTCACCAACGTTCGGATATATCGAAGCAAAAAAACATAAGTCCGGAAAATCTGAGATGTTACATTATAGTCAGGGAATACAAGTTAATAAGCCGAAGCTCATATAGGTTTAAAAACGTGGGATGCGCACAAAAGCGACATGGTCGACGACCGAGGCGCAACGCGCAAAAGGGGCATCTGTTTCGTACAAGAGGCTTAATTTGTTAACTTCCTTTTAATATAATTATTATATGCTTCTAGCACCATTTACAATACATTCACACACATAATCTTTAAATATGGTTTAATATCTAAAAAATCATGTATTAATATGGGTTAATATCTAAAAAAAAACCATTTATTCAAGCTAAAATTTTATTGTACAACCTTCTGATGCACCAAAATTCATCAAGTCCATGAAGCGCGTGTCTCACGGGCACTTTAATTCAGTTTTTAGTTTAAAAGTGCTCATACACGCTTCATGAACGTTGCTTGCCTTAATATCTAAAATGACCAGCCCTTGGGCCTAGGCATACTTTTTAATCGAAGGAGTTTGTTCATATGGATGTTTATGACAATCTTCAGTTTTATTGGTGGAAGGATTGAGCTAATAAGTGGCATTCATAGACAACTTGACTAGGTATGCGTTTATTTTCTTAAAAATAATTTCGTTGTTTTCACCACCTTAAGAAACAAAAAACTGCTATTGAAAATGAAACTACATTGAAGATCAAGTTTGACAATAGAAGCGAGTATATCAGTATTGGATTGGTAGACTACTATGCTGAACTTGGCATTCTATAAACACCTAGACCACTATGTTGAATTTGGCTTTCTATAAACACCTTAGCAAAAGAAATGATAAATGTAACTTTAAATGAAAGAGCCAGAATTGTGCGACTTTAGACAACCCAAAAATGTTTCGACAAATGTGATTCCCATATTCTTGATTCTTAAAAATATATGATAGAATTCTCTTCTATGCATTTTAGTCATCCCACTGTTGATGACCATAAAATAGTATTTATAACAGATCCTATTGGTTATAAACTCAATATGCGTTGTGATGTTGCTTCATTAAAAACATTTTTAGAAAAACCCTGTAGGACAAAACCTTAGCTAAGACAAAGATAGTGTAGCGTGTATTGTCTCCCCTGATACTCTTAGATTAGTTATCATGCATCATAAAAAACCTTAGTAAAAACCCAACGAGACAAAACTTAGTGAAAAGAAAAAGTGTGCAACACTCATCTATATATTCTTTTAGATGGTTTTATATGGTGAGTGCTGATCCTATGTGAAAACATCTCAAGACTTTTGTTGGTTGCTTGATCCTTTGAAGGGCAATTATTTTAGTAGTATTATCTTCATGTAGAACTTATATTACCTCATCCGGTAAACAAATGTCACAAGGTTCACAATTGAATGTTGTGCAATTGAATGTTGTGGTACAGTTTTTGAATATGCAAAACTATCTAAATTTGTTTTGATTGATTAGTAAAATATAAATTCATTCTTACGTACCTTAAGCATATCAAAATATTTGTTTTAAGTAGGGGTGACAATTGTGACCCATTGGGTTGTATCAAAATGTATATGATGAGTCAGAATGGGTCAAACTAAAAAGTAAAAAATAACTGAAACGAGTCAAAACGGGTTGACATTTCTCGGGGGCTTTTTTTTATGGAACGAGAAAAACGGAGGAAACTTTTTAGTATTTTTACTTTTAAGTTTTTGATTTATATTTCGAGTTATAATTTTTACTTATTGTTTTTGAATTTTTTGATGAGAAGTTTTTGAAATCTCAACCCACTTTGACACATTTCAAAACCCTTCACCAAAAAAATTCAAAAAAAATAATTAAAAAATTATAACTCGAAATATAAATAAAAAACTTAAAAAGTAAAAAAACTAAAAAGTTTCTTCCGTTTTTCTCATGCTATGAAAAAATCCGAGAAATGTCAACGCGTTTTGATCCGTTTCAATCATTTTCTTTTTTTAGTTTGATCCATTCTGACCCATCATATACATTTTGATACAACTCATTTAACTCATGAGTCACAATCGCCACCTCTAGTTTTAACCCATTTCAATGTGTCGTCGCTTGTAAAGATATGCTATGCCAATAAATTTCAAATTAAGAAATATTAATCTCACACAGGTATAGTAAGACTTATTAGTATATGTATGTATTTAATTATGGCACTTCTGAACTTAGAGTGTTTTTTTTTCAATTGGAAATGATAAATAGTGATTGATCGACATTCTTTAACGTATATAGTGGATGAGATTTGTTCATGTTAAATGTCTCAAACCTCTTTTAGATGTGGTTTGATTGACTAGTATGATTACACATATATATTTGAACTACTTGTCAAGCAATAATTATACCGTGTAAAGTTCGTTAAAAAAATTCTCTCTATAAGTTTGACAGTTTCTCTTGATGGTATTTAAATCATCACTTTAAAAAGTGATTATTGTGAATTTTTGAGTATGATATGTACCACGCTTGTCCAAACTATTTTAGTCGATACGTAATTTGTTAATTGCATAGAGTACGTTTTTAAGGTTTTGATATCAATGCTTCAGACATTTTCAATCTAATGGAGACTTATTTTCATCTTGATCAAATATGTGTGCATTCACTCATTTTAGGAGTTTTGGTATACAAAGATTATCATTTAGCAAGTCAGTTGCAAAAATCGACAACATCCAATTTATATCTAACTAGTGTTTACTCGGCTCGTTGCGATATATTTGTAATATCTCGAGTGTTACGATGGTAAGTCGACGTGAATTAAGACATTATCGGTCATGCTCGTTAAGGTATAGACACCGTTGGTAAAACCTAAGCGTTAAACTAAAAAAATAATTTCGGCAAATTAACATATAAAAAAAATATTCGATCTTTATTTGGTCGATAAACACAGGCAATATTAAAAATCAAAGGTTGTCGGTTCAGGGCCTTGAGGTGGTACCTCGACACGGATTCGGTCGGTTTAGGTTACTTTATTTACGGTACCGAAGCTAAAAAATGGTAAAAATATAAAAATTGAGGTGGACCACTGGGTGACGTCGGTTGGTAAACTTAATCATTTGTAAAAGCCAAACGTCGTCGGTCACGGTCGTTAAAGCTGTGAGTCTATGCGAATTTGGTACGTAATGTTCGTTACGATATCCGAACTAAAACATATAAAAACAAAATGATAATGACCAATACGATGCCGCCAAGTGGCCCTATCGGCACTTAGCGACACCAAACTTCCTAATTATTATATCTAATAATATATATAGTGTACAATTTTTATACATTGAGATACCATTAATACTAGGTAGTTTAAAGTGTGTATATATATATATATCTATAATATATATAAACGAAGACATAAAAATCCTATGTGTCGCGATGTGGTCGCTTCCCCTTTTTTTGGAGCCATCAGATTTGCTTGATTTTTAAATGGAGGCTTCTCATGCATTTGACCCGAATTCATGGGTATGGGTATTACCAAATCCAGATATTTCTTAAACGGGTTGTAACATCTCCATAAATAAAAAATTATTCTCACCAAATTATTGATGTAAAAATCCTATAAAATAGGATATACTAAAAATTGATATCTTATTTATTTTAAAAAAGATATAGATATTATTTAAATTAAAAAACCAATTTGAAAGTAAAAAAAATAAACGGGTCTTGCATCTTATCAAACCATAAATAGTATATTATTAACTTTTTAAAATATTATATATAATTAAAAAACCAATTTTATAGTAAAAGAAATAAATAGGTCTTAGGTCTCATCAAAACCATATAGTTTTTAAACCGAGTTATAACATCTCATTTATTTGTCAAAAAATTTATCATCAAACCATAACTATATTATTAACTTTTATACAATAAAAAAATATAAATACAATAAATAAATAAATATTAAACAAATAATATAAAACAACCCCCGTAATACGGGGGATAAAAACTAGTATATATATATATATATATATATATATATATATATATATATATATATATATATATATATATGAATATTATTTATTTTTTCACACGAAATCGGAATTTAAAATTGGTTTTCATCACTAAACCCCAAACATAAAAGATAAATGTACTTAGCTATAGGTAGTAAATTACTTGTAAGAACCGAGTATTAATTTATGGGGACACGGTAAAATCTAATACTTACTTTTAACTTTTTGTAACTAAATAGCCATGAGAAACAATATTGAAAGGAGTTACATTATAACTTAAAAATGATCAAAGCGAATAAATCAACTCAAAAGATAATAAGATAATGGAGGCTACCATTCTAATTTATGATCAACTAAATCTTTTTTATGATTAAATTCATAAACATGTGATAAACTCACTATTTATTAAAATAGAATGATATATAACAAAGGTGACTAATCTAATGACTTTTTTGAAAAACTAGCATGAATACAAACTAAGCAACTAGAGTCATACAAATGTAAGTGGATGTTCTTGTAAATAATATGAAAAAATAAATTATATTTCAACTTTGAACGTTAAATCTAACAATCTTTTAGAAAGACTACATGAACATGTAATCCACATAAGACCGACTACCCTTAGGACTATATTAAGTGAAGTCATTTAACAGCGGATAGACTCAGTTATGACAACCCTCACACGAGGGCCAAAAAGAAAGCTTTCTTTAAGACCCATTTAATAGAACTTTATGTTTGTATTCATTTATGTTTGTTCATATATGTGCATTTATGTTCGTTTACCTTTGTTAAATTATGTTCGTTTACATTCGTTTATTTTCAAGAACCGTTCATAATGGTAATTCATATCAATTTATGTTTGGTTATGTTCGTTTATGTTCATTTTTGAATGAAACCTTGAATGAATTATCTATTTAATGTTTTATATTTGTTCGTTTATGTTCATTTGTTATAATTTGGACATTTTTGTCAACTTTTAAGTTAAAATTTGTAAGGCCCCGTTACCGGTGTCCTACTTTGGACGTTGGATTTACTCATAAATACAGTTCTAAATATCAGAGTTAATTAAAACTTTGCGCGGAATTTAAAACTTTCATAAAACATTACATAATGATTCATAACTTGTCTTTCAAAATTAAAACATTAAACGTAAAACAACTTGGGTCTTCAGATGCTAGACTCTTATTCTCCCGCCATGTGTCCCCGCTTAAGCCAGCTGTATCATTCTACTCACCTGCATGCATACTAAAAGTCAGCTACGCTGAGTGAGTTCTAGTTAATCATACATTATACAGTACATATTCTTACCTTCAATTATGCATCCGAAGATGCATAATAATTACTTTATTGATCTACATTCATTACATAACTTCATACATACGTACATACTTTATTACTTTCATACAATATATTTACTGTCCTTTATATCTCAGATATTATTAGGGTCTGATCCCTCATTCCTTTGTCTATCTCAGATATTATTAGGGTCTGATCCCTCTTTCCTTTGTCTATCTCAGATATTATTAGAGTCTGATCCCTTTCTTATCTATCTCAGATATTAGTAGGGTATGATCCCTCTTTACTTCTTTATCTCAGATATTATTAGGGTCTGATCCCTTTCTTCTCTATCTCAGATATTATTAGGGTCTGATCCCCTACTTCTTCATCTTAGTACATTATGTCTTTACATACCCATAACATACATATACATTCTTTACTCATTCAAACATATTCATATGTTGTACATTTATCTATCATACACATTCATTTATTATATACATACCTCCCTTGTCAATACGTGCAATATCTGAAGATCGTTCACGTACCGACAAACTTTCGTTCGCATTCAAGATATACATATTTAACATATAAATCATACATGGCATACACTTACCATTTAAGGTAAGTGTATTAACTATCACATCGAGTATGCACACAGCCCTGAAAACAAAACAAGGAAATGGGGCTAGAAACTCACCTGAATGCGGTTACGTTCACCGTTAATAGTTATTCCCTTCTTGAGCTGTGCACGACTAACTGTATAACCATTACACGTATCAATTAACTATCACTACCCATACCGTCTTTCTAGTTTAATTATTACCCTCAACGAACGGGGGTCCGGGGGCAGCGCCCCTGGTAGCGGGGTTCTAGGGGCGGCAGTCCCTAGCGGGGTCTAAGGGGCAGAGCCCCAGGCTGGGGTTAAGCTGCCAGGTCAGTTTGGAAAATTTATTTTCATTAACTGGCTTAACACATTTTCCATTATGATTTTAAATTATTATTTTATTCTCCCACTCATTCGCTATAGCGAATTAAGACTGATTCGTTAACTGATTCGTTAGCTGATTCGTTATTCTGGTTCGTTATCTTATCATGGTCTGGTTGGTCATCTTATTCATTATATGAACATGACTGGATTCGTTATCATAACATAACGAATTGGGTGAGTAACGAATCACCTGATTTTTTATCTTGACATAACGAACTGGGTGAGCCAATTCGTTATCTTGTCATAACGAATTGATGAACTGATTTGTTATCTTGCCAGAATGAATTAGTTAGTTAATTTGTTACTTTATCTTGACGAATTACATCAGTCTTATCCAAACTTTGACGCAGGGGTCAAATTCAAAATCTTCAAGAACACGATTTGGTCAACATAAGCCAGATCTGCAATTAACCTTCAATCCTTAACGAAACATCACGATTTAGGTATCAATGAACTCGCAATCTCAGCGCCTACAAACCCTAACCATCCAATCAGATCAACATTCATGTTTAAAGGGTGCGATTTATGTATACATATGTGTGGTTCAACACTCGATCAATTAAACAATCTAATGTTAACGAATTTCACTGTGTATTGGTTCGTTTGATTCGTTTTCATCACTTTTATGCAGATCTAGGATTACCCCAAACAAATCCGAACCCTAATGAACGATTTCTAATTATAACGTAACTTAAACGAGTCGATTACGAATACGATCTAGCTTGATGTTGTTTTGGTTCGTCACACATTATAGCACCAACGGGTTCGGGTTTTCACCTTCGGATTCTTGGCTCGGGATAAAGGTTAGTGCTTGTGTGTGTTTTGATGGTGTAGGCTATGGTGTAGAGATGGATAAAATGGAAAGGATTAGGGTTTAAGAAGTATTTATACTCCCTTAAGCCCATTGACCTAAGGCCCATTTCATCCCTTATCCCATCTTTTAAATGCCCAAGCCCAACTTCTATAGTTTATTATCTAAACCGATAAACGACACACTATAAAATAAACGAAATTTATTTTATTATTATAACCGAAAGTAGGATGTTACAAAATTAAAAAAAAAATCACTATTGTAATTAAGTCCATATAGAGAAATTAAAGTAAGGTTTAATAATGAATGGGTTTCACAAAAAATGAGATATTATAACATGTTTAAGGGCTATCTGGGATTTGGTGAGATCCAAGATCCGCTTATTTTTTTTACTATAAATTTTTTTCTTAATTATAAATAATATTCTCTTTTTAAAAAAATCATATATTAATCTTTAGTAAATATAAACCCTAAATTATAGGATGTGAATATCAAATCTTTGGTGAGATTAATTTTTAATGTAATTAGATGCTCTAATCCCTTTAAGGACTATCCGAGTTTGGTAAGAATCTTACCCACGAATTTGGCTCAAACGCATGAGATCCCTTCATTTACAAATGAAGCAATCTAGTGACTTGAGAGGGACTAGAGAACAACCAGGGAGCTTTTAGAGATTTTGTTTATATATATTTAATTTAAGATATATATATATATATACACACTATATATAATACACTAAACAATGGCAAATTAAGACACCCATTTTTAAGTAATTTACAACACTTAAAGCATGACGTACATGTGTTAGTAAGGGTAAACATGTCTTTTAAACACAATTCATTCAACTTACAAGTTTGGTCCCTCATCTTTAACCATATTATGTTTTTAATTTAACTTGTAAACTAACTTCCCACCCATGATTTTTAAACGACTATAGCCTTTTCATACGTTAATATTTTTATAAACAAATTGCACCATAAAAACGAGCATTTTATTCTCTTTAATTTGGATATGATATTGTTGTAATTTTTTTTTCATTTTAAATAAATTAATATGTTACGTAGGGGTGTTCAGTGTCGGTTTTAATGGTTTTTAAGTTAAACTTGTGAGTCCAACCGTTAATACTGATTTTTTGTCGTCCAAAACCAAACTCAACCATTGAAAGTTGAAACCGAATCGTTACTAACGGCCTGGTTCCAGTTTGGTTTCACAGTTTAAACTTTAATAATAAATTTAGTTTAAAATAATTAATAATTTAAATGTACCATCAATTTTAACTACAAACCAACATAATATGATAATTGAGATGATCATAAATAAAAATTGATAATTTTAGCCACATAAATGGTAAATATTAATGGAAGATCTAGAACGTGAAATAATAACAACAACGATTACAAAAGGAATCATATTGCAATTAGGTTAATTACAGTCTTTTCTGGTTTCATATGGCTGGTTGCCGATATAAACCGCGAACCAACCGTTCACTACATTTTGAAAATTTTGAATCCGACCAACAAACCGAAAGTAAAAAAGAAAAAGAAAAAAGAAGTCAAACCAATGACCGATTTAAACGATTTCAAGGTTTTAACCGTACCATAAACACTTATATTTGTACGTGATTAACAGGTTCAAACACCCGCTGCATCGCACGGGCACCTGTTTAGTGCATATATATATATATATATAGGCGATGGTTCAAGAGAGAAATGTAACATCCTAAAATTTTAACGATGAATAAAGGAAGTTATGTTTAGTGATTTCGCGTAATTAATTAATATCGGGTAAGGAGCGGGTCTTGGACTTGGATTAATTGAGATGGGTTAAATGAGAATGGGATTTCAGGGATATAAATACCCCCAAAATCCCAAAATATCTTCATTTTTACCATACTCTCTAACACTTCCAAAACACACACACCACACACCTCAACCGCCGGCGGCTGGAAGAGAGAGGCGAGATCCGAGAGTGTGAGAGAGAGAGAGAGACTAGTTGTGATTAAGCAAATAAACGAGATCCAAACAAGCTCAAAAAGATATGATTCTTGATCTTTGAAGTTTAAAGATCCAAGCTTTTTAGTGTATAAGCGACCGAAAATGGTCGGGAAGCGTAGTGGGTGATATTGAACCATAGAAAGGGTGTTAAAATCGCTCAAAATGCTGGATAGAAACCGAACAGCGGCTGTCTGGGCAACTTCGCCTGCATCTGGGCAACTTCGCCTTCAAAGCGATGAACTTCGTCTGCAAGCAAAGTTCGCCTGATGAACTTCGCCTGCAAGCTAAGTTCGCCTGATGGCAACTTCGCTGTAAAGTTAAGTTCGCCTGATGGCAACTTCGCTGTAAAGTTAAGTTCGCCTAACTGGTAACTTCGCCTGAGGCCAAGTTCGCCTGATGACAACTTCGCTGTAAAGCTAAGTTCGCCTAAGGTTTAACTTCGCCTAAAGCCAAGTTCGCCTGAGGTTTAACTTCGCCTAAAGCCAAGTTCGCCTAAGGTTTAACTTCGCCTAAAGCCAAGTCGCCTGAGGTTTAACTTCGCCTAAAGCCAAGTTCGATTAGAAAATAAATTAAAAGCGATAAGTTAAAGTAAGCTAATACTAGGCCACCAGATTAGATCAGGCGAGTACTGATACGTGTAACTTGTACAGTCAGCCGAGCTCAGTTAAAGAAGGGATTTACAGCTACCAGAGGAAGAAGCGGAGTTCAGGTGAGTTTCTAGCCCCATTCCTTGTTATGTTTTCGGGGCTGTGTGCATACTCAATGTGATAGTTAATACACTTACCTTAAATGGTAAGTGTATGCCGTGTATGATATATGTGATATATACGATTGATTGCTTGACGGTACGTGAACGATCTTCGGATATTGCACGTACTGTCAGGATATAAATAAAGATATTAATATTGTATGTAATGTAAGGATGATGTATGAACATTATGAATGAAAGCTTGTCGGTACGTGAACGATCTTCGGATATTGCACGTATCGTCAAGGGAAGTGATTAGCTCCTTACATGGATATTAAATAATAACTTATAGATAGTGTTCCTTCTATGGAAAGTATAGTGTTCCTTCTATGGAAAGTATAGTGTTCCTTCTATGGAAAGTATAGTGTTCCTTCTAAGGAAAGTATAGTGTTCCTTCTATGGAAAGTATAGTGTTCCTTCTATGGATAGTAAAGTGTTCCTTCTATGGAAAGTATACAGAGTGTTCCTCCTATGGAAATTATATATAGTATGGTAATGGTAATGGTTCTTTTAATAGATATTACGTGACGATCCTCCTATGGATATTTATACGAGGTTAAGGTAGTAATATGTGTCTTCGGATACGGGAAGAAATATATGGGAATAAATTGTATGTTGCCTGATTAACTAGAACTCACTCAGCGTAGCTGACTTTTAGTATGCACGCAGGTGAGCTGATTATAGAGTTAGCATGAGGATGGCACATGGCATGGATTGAACGGCTGGCATCTGAAGAAGAAGAAAAGATGTTTTAAATATAAGTTTTGTGTTATGGTATCAAAGAAAAGATTTAATGTTTTGTAACAAATGATTGATGTTTTACCTTCCGCGAAAAGTTTTAATAAACTCTGATTTGAAGAACAGTGTTTATGAGTAAATCCGACGCTAAAGTAAGGCTACCGGGTTCGGGGCTTACAAGTTGGTATCAGAGCATAAGTTCGAGAGATTTAAGCATCCTACATGCTTAGACTCGAACAGAGAATGGGATTTAAGTAAGAAAAAGAAAGAAGATGCCAGTTCTAGAATGCCATGTGTCGCTCAAGCAAGATGAGTAAAGGTAAAGTGTATGATTAAATGATATATGTTAATGAGAAAGAAAAGATACGTGAATGGTAGGGATAGGAATAATTGATTGTTTGATTTGACTAACTGCTTAAGTAGAACCAGCACAAATAGACTCATAAAGGGAAGTGTATAGGACACGGAAAGTAACGTGATCAGCTAATCACAGCCGGCCACTGTGATTACCTGTTAGCCTTGCTATCCTTGTACTAAATAGTTCCTTGAGTGATGATGTTTGTGTTGTCCCTTTTAGAATACTGATGGCTGGAGCTGGAGAATTTGTGGGAACTGGGGGTCGCACTGAACGTCGTGGCAGGCCTCGTCTTGTCCGGCAACCCTCGGTAGAAGAAGCTTCCCACACCGAAGATGAAGGAAGCACCGCTGGAGGAGACCAGAACAACAACGAAGAAGTTCAACTTAGCCCTGCAGTTCAAGCAGCCATTGTTCAAGCTGTAGTTGCTGCTGTGAAGAACCTGAATCCCGAAGGATCTGCTGGAAGCCGTGAACGAACTGCTGAAGGGGCGTGTGGTGATGGTAGGAAGGATGGGGAAGGAGAAAGAGGGGCCTCGAGTGAGGATAAGTCTGTGAAAGTCGATGACAGGAGAAGAGGCCAAGGTGGGTGCAACTATAAGTCCTTCAAAGGTTGTGACCCGCCTAAGCTGACTGGTTTAGGAGACGCAATCGCCACTCTTAAATGGATAACCGCCATGGATAAAATTATCCGCATTAGCGAGTGCCGTCCTGACCAAGCTGTCGGTTATGCCACCCAATCATTTGAAGATGAGGCTATGTATTGGTGGGAGAGTGTGGAGCAGAGGAAGACCCATGAAGAGATCAAGACGATGAGATGGAATGACCTAAAGGACATGGTGATGAAGAGGTTCTGCGCTGATACAGAAGTTGAAAGAGTGGAGATGAAGTTTCTGAACTTGAAAGCGGGAGAGATGACACAACGGGAGTATACTACTGAATTCAACCGCATGTTTAGGTTGGTACCTGACATGGTGAACACCGAAGCTAGAAGGATCAAGTGTTACGTAAGGGGACTTCCACGGAATGTTCGCACTTTGGTTAAGTCTAGTAAGCCCGCAACATTTGACTCGGCCGTGGAATTGGCCGAGATGATTTATGAGGACCTTGCCAGCTGTGAAGAGGAGAAGATGGAACCGAAGAAAAGGAACCCAACCCCAGAACCAAAGGAAGCCAATGAGGTGGATCCATGCAAGAAGAAGGCAAGGCAGAAGGGGTTCACTGCTTGTGAAAAATGTGGGAAGAGACACTCCGGAGAGTGCAGAATGGGATTAGGTGTTTGCTACAGGTGTGGAAGAGCAGGACATTCCTCTTGGGAATGTAATGATTACCATAGGTGTCACAACTGTGGAGGACGTGGGCACCTAGCAAGGGATTGCAAGAAGCCAAAGGGAGGACATGAAGGAGAGAAGAGTGCTTGAGGTTTAACAGATTCCTCCGTATGCTTAGAGAAGCCATTCAAGAAGGCTAGATGCTAGCCATAAGTATTAAATCTATGTGTAACTTATTGATGACTCGATGCGTGTTGTTTTATGTTGAAGTTTAGACTGGTGTTTATTAATTATGGTACGAATTGTCTGAATGCATGTTAGTCATGATAAATTGTTGTGTTGTGATAGAGTGTCGACTTAGGCTTTAGCATTAATATGATATAAGACAAAGCCTCTTGAAGATCGAAACGAGACTTGGTACATTGAGGGCCTCATGGACAAGCTACCTTAAATAGCTAATACACATGACCACCATTCGATGACTGCAAAGTCGGAAGTAAGAAGGGTAACTCAGAAAACGAAGGCGATTCAATAAAGCGTGTAAATATAAGAAGTTTTCCTTTTATAGGGAATAAGTTAGGTTTCGGGGACGAAACCTCTTTAAGGAGGGGAGACTTGTAACATCCTAAAATTTTAACGATGAATAAAGGAAGTTATGTTTAGTGATTTCGCGTAATTAATTAATATCGGGTAAGGAGCGGGTTTGGACTTGGATTAATTGAGAGGGGTTAAATGAGAATGGGATTTCAGGGATATAAATACCCCCAAAATCCCAAAATATCTTCATTTTTACCATACTCTCTAACACTTCCAAAACACACACACCACACACCTCAACCGCCGGCGGCCGGAAGAGAGAGGCGAGATCCGAGAGTGTGAGAGAGAGAGACTAGTTGTGATTAAGCAAATAAACGAGATCCAAACAAGCTCAAAAAGGTATGATTCTTGATCTTTGAAGTTTAAAGATCCAAGCTTTTTAGTGTATAAGCGACCGGAAATGGTCGGGAAGCGTAGTGGGTGATATTGAACCATAAAAAGGGTGTAAAAATCGCTCAAAATGCTGGATAGATACCGAACAGCAACTGTCTGGGCAACTTCGCCTGCATCTGGGCAACTTCGCCTTCAAAGCGATAAACTTCGCCTGCAAGCTAAGTTCGCCTTATGAACTTCGCCTGCAAGCTAAGTTCGCCTGATGGCAACTTCGCTGTAAAGTTAAGTTCGCCTGATGGCAACTTCGCTGTAAAGTTAAGTTCGCCTAACTGGTAACTTCGCCTGAGGCCAAGTTCGCCTGATGACAACTTCGCTGTAAAGCTAAGTTCGCCTAAGGTTTAACTTCGCCTAAAGCCAAGTTCGCCTGAGGTTTAACTTCGCCTAAAGCCAAGTTCGCCTAAGGTTTAACTTCGCCTAAAGCCAAGTCGCCTGAGGTTTAACTTCGCCTAAAGCCAAGTTCGATTAAAAAATAAATTAAAAGCGATAAGTTAAAGTAAGCTAATACTAGGCCACCAGATTAGATCAGGCGAGTACTGATACGTGTAACTTGTACAGTCAGCCGAGCTCAGTTAAAGAAGGGATTTACAGCTACCAGAGGAAGAAGCGGAGTTCAGGTGAGTTTCTAGCCCCATTCCTTGTTATGTTTTCGGGGCTGTGTGCATACTCAATGTGATAGTTAATACACTTACCTTAAATGGTAAGTGTATGCCGTGTATGATATATGTGATATATACGATTGATTGCTTGACGGTACGTGAACGATCTTCGGATATTGCACGTACTGTCAGGATATAAATAAAGATATTAATATTGTATGTAATGTAAGGATGATGTATGAACATTATGAATGAAAGCTTGTCGGTACGTGAACGATCTTCGGATATTGCACGTATCGTCAAGGGAAGTGATTAGCTCCTTACATGGATATTAAATAATAACTTATAGATAGTGTTCCTTCTATGGAAAGTATAGTGTTCCTTCTATGGAAAGTATAGTGTTCCTTCTATGGATAGTAAAGTGTTCCTTCTATGGAAAGTATACAGAGTGTTCCTCCTATGGAAATTATATATAGTATGGTAATGGTTCTTTTAATAGATATTACGTGACGATCCTCCTATGGATATTTATACGAGGTTAAGGTAGTAATATGTGTCTTCGGATACGGGAAGAAATATATGGGAATAAATTGTATGTTTCCTGATTAACTAGAACTCACTCAGCGTAGCTGACTTTTAGTATGCACGCAGGTGAGCTGATTATAGAGTTAGCATGAGGATGGCACATGGCATGGATTGAACGGCTGGCATCTGAAGAAGAAGAAAAGATGTTTTAAATATAAGTTTTGTGTTATGGTATCAAAGAAAAGATTTAATGTTTTGTAACAAATGATTGATGTTTTACCTTCCGCGAAAAGTTTTAATAAACTCTGATTTGAAGAACTGTGTTTATGAGTAAATCCGACGCTAAAGTAAGGCTACCGGGTTCGGGGCCTTACAAGAAATGATATTACTGCAAGAAATGAATATGGGCCACTAGTTTTGTTTTAAGTTTTAAATACTTAAAGCTATAAAAAGAAATCATTAATCATTCTCTTTCTTCAATTAATATAACTAATAAACCATAATACTTATCTACTTAATTAATATAACTAATTAAATTATTATAATTGGAAAATATTAAGAACTCATTTATTTTTATAACTTATTTTTTGTGTTTTGAATTTTTATCCTATGCAAGTATAATTTATTCATACATTAAAATTTCTTTCTATCCAAAACTAATTTCTTACAACTTAGCATATTAATATCCATCAACACATAGTTACATTATAATGAATAATACCAAAAAAGTATTTTACATGTGTTTGCATTATATATCAACAAAAAACATACAACCTACACAAAAACGCATAATCTACACTTGTTCTACGAATAAGACAACATATAACCTACACACGAAAAACATATAACATACACACAAAATTCATCATCAATAAAATATACACTCACACAAAAACATATAACCTACACACGAAAATTTTATCTTACACAAATACAATTTATTCATACATTAATTTCTTTTTATTCAAAACCAATTTCTTCAAACTCAACATATCAATATCCATCAACACGTAGTTACATTCTGATGAATAATACAAAAAACTATCTTACACATGTTTGCATTAAATGTCAATAAAAAATATACAACCTACACAAAAACATATAACTTACACTTGTTCTAAGAATAAGAAAACATATAACCTACATACGAAAAACATATAACCTACGCATGTGTAGGATATACGTATCTTTGTGTAGTTTATAATTGTTGATGTCGAATTACATATGTAAGTTGCATGCTTTTTGTATGTTGTACGTTTTTATTGCTCAAAACAAGTGTAGGTTATATAACTCTGTGTAGGTTGTATATTTATTGTTTACATTTAATTGACACATTTGTATGATATTTTTTTATTATTATTTATGACAATAATTTTTATAGGCATATCAATTGAAAAAAAAAAATTATGTTTTGATATTTAGCGCTAAAAAACACGTTGATATATGCTAATAATTTGAGTGGAAATTATTTTTTTAATACAAAGAAATAGTATTATAAGAATAAATTGTATTTATGTTAAATAAAATGAAGAATGCGTAAATAAAAAATAAAACTAAAGTAGTATTTTTATCTTTTTAATTATTATAGTTAAATTAGTTAAATATATTAATTAGAAAGAGATTTATTATGGCTATATTAGTTGTATTAATTGAAGAAAAAAAGAGTGTTTTTATTGTTGCATTTACATATTTTTTATTTATTCATAAATATTTAAAACCTAAAATAAAACTAGTGGCTCATATTCATTTCTCGTATTTGTCGCACTAACATAATTTCTCTCTTTAATGTAAACCTATATATATATATATATACATACATATATATGAGAGAGAGAGAAGTAGAGAACAAATAAAGAATTATTTTTTTTTACTTTTTTTTTAAAAATTATTTTGTATTTTTTTCTTTCATCGTTCTAATAAGTTGATATAATTTCTAAAAAAACATGTCGATGCAGTGCATATGTGCAATAGTGTGCATTTCATATATACAATAGTTTTGTATTTCATATAATATAACACAATTGCATTATTCAATACATACTATTAAATATATGCAAATACAACATTATTGTTTGTATGCAATATATACACACTATTGCATATATATTAATATAACACTAATGGACATATTCATTTTATCAATTTTTTTATTTTTTTGCATATAATATAACACTATTACACATATACAATACAAATAATTGCATATATAACATTCAAAATTGCTGCACAAATAAAATACATACTAGTGCACAAATGCAATAAAACAAAAGTTGATGTATTGCTAATGTGCTGAAAGCGGTCTATAAAAACTTAACCTAACCTAAACACTATAGTTTTAAATTTATAAATCTAGACTATCCTAATGCTAAACCACTAGACACACAAGTGTACCCATCAACTATAGTAAAGCTTATGAAGTCCGGATATCGAACTCAATGGACACTAGCGACACCTAAACTAGACTCTAACTAAGAACTTAAATAAATAGATTTAATTGATTTTTGTGTTTTTTATTTATTAACTATAGACTAAAACTAAAACTGACACTGACACTAATAGACACTAACTCGATTATCTAGATGAACTTAAAGATAGGAGAAGCGCTACCTAGGTTTAGAATCCTACTTGTGAATCTTGGATCTCTGTCGGCTGTGGAAACTATGATGGAACTGGGATCTTAAAATACGACACCCTCAAGCAACCTAGTGGATCCCTGATCATTCTCCGGGTGTGACTTACAAGTAAACTAATGAGCGTTTAAACTTACCGGTTGGTTGGATTAGTAGTCAGTCTCTCCAACAATACTAAAGTACCCTAAAAGATAGATTACCTGTCAGTCTCACTATCTCAATGCACCTAAATGCAAGGGGTAACCTAAGAACAAATGATAAGACACGAAATTAAAATGAAACTATGGAAATCTAGGAAACCTCCTGTCATAGCGTTCTAGCCTAAACACCTAATCCCAAGGATAACCCGACCATCTATTACCTCTCAGTCTCTAGATAGGTAGAATATAAAGCTCTAACAAATTACTAACCAATGTTCCTATGGATTACTATGTCTAGCAAAACCATAAATAATCACAAAGACATAGTAAGCGACCTAAACATGCGTCTATAACTGAAAGACAATCAACAAGATACATGCGGAACAAAGATTAATAATAAATCAAAACTAGATACGCAAACACATCAAATCATTTGTAAAAATATCTTTACTTTAATATTAATCCCGAGTTAAAAACCAAAAACTAATAAAAATCCGTACATCACAAAGTAGTTATCAAAAACCTAGGTAGCTAGAGGGTTTAACCAACAATCATGCTCAAGAACGAATCAAAATAAATAAGTTCAACAACTGAATTCATAATGAAAACAAGTAATCAACCGAATAATAATATTGTTCAATGAGTAAAGATAAAACCCTGCCTGCGCCTTCTCTTCTCTCCTTGCATATGCCTTTTATGAACCAGCCTTCAAATCAATAGAGGTGGCCCCCCTCTCTATGCATGACCTCCAAGACAGCCAAGGCTGTGTGTGTCTGCCTTCCGTTCCAAGCCAAGCCCCCTTTCTCCAGTAGGTTGAAACTCTTTTTATATTTGAAACATGTCACAAGATCACGTGGGCTATTGACTTAAATTACGGGCCTCCAAATTTTTTGTAGTAAATGTATTTTAAACATACGAAACCAAAATAAAACTCCCTGTTGTACTCATTGATTTCGCTGCCTGTTGTTGAACCCAGTTACCAATCTTAGAGTCTTACTCCAATTCTTGTGGCCCACAAAACTCCATGTTATATAACTATCCAAAATAAATATAACGTTGGATTAGTATATATATTTTAAAATCAAACTCAATTCATTTTTTTTCATGTTGCACATTAGTTCCGTGAGATACTTTATTCAATGTATATAATAACAGTAATAAATAATGACAGAGTGGACTATTCAATCATTCGTTTCAAGCTTAAAAGAAATACTTTATTTTAGCTCGTGGTCAAAAGTTAAGTAAAAATAATCTGTTTTAGCTCGTCTTCATTTAAGACCTTAAAAACTCACATATGAGCTAACTAAGAATAATATTCAATAAAAACCAATCTCAAAGCACTTAAAAGTGTATGAAATATTTATAATATTTATATATAATTTGTCCTATATCAATTGCATATGTGCACCACACCGAATTTATATTTTTTTTGTCATTCTTTTCATTTTTAAAAATTTTATTTTATACCTGATGAAGATTAACAACATATAAAGAAAGTTGAAAGAAAAATAAATTAATATTTTTTAAATTAAATTAAAAATATTTTTTAGTAGTTATTTAGTTCTCTCTCTAAGGAGTCTTCTTGATTCTCTCCCTATATATATGTATATGCGTGTGTGTATATATATATATATGATTGATTTCTTTTGAGAACCACTTTGAGTTTTAAGAACTCGAAAAAACTTAACGTAACAATTTTTTTTTTGAATTTTTTTACCCATGTGTAATACGTAAGTGTAAGTAATGTACAAAAAATTACAGTATTTTTTTACACCTCGAATCAACTTATTACACACGTGTAACTAACATGTAAACTTGTGTAATCATCAAAAATACTTATTCTCTCTCCTGATTAATTTTGAAATCAGATTTATTCGCAGACACATATTCCATATTCATTTAATTAAATGTGTGGTCCATATTGAGTTATTAAAGTTTTTACAACTCATCAAGGTTCTCAAAATATCCCTCCCCTATATATATATATAGGATTAAGTTCATGAGAGAAATGGTTTTAGTGTGAGTAATGTGAGAAATAAATCCATTAAATCACAAATTTTTTTTTGTTTTATCATTTATTTAATGATAGGGGCATTATAGTAAAAAATGTATTTTCTTATATTTGGTAAGTCAAGTTACAAATAATTATTTTTCATCTAATATCCTATCTCTATATGATTATTTCCTTATTGTTTTTTTATTTTGTAATTCGAATATCATGTTTTTAACCTGATGATATCTTTTCAAATTTCCAATACATAATCAAATCAACGTACATCACTATCTTGTCTTTATTTTATCAAATTTAATTGTGCCAATTTCCTATTCAATCAAAATCTACTTGTTAAACTCATTTTACTTTTTACTAATAAAGATGTCTAAGATGAATGGTCACATATAAAGAAATTTACATACTACGTAGGTGTTGTTTGTTTTTTTAGAGGTAAAATGTCTGTAGTCTGCGGACCACATCTGCAAACATCTGTAGCAGAAGAGGTGGACCAAACATCTGCAGACTGCAACAAGAAGACTGTTTGTTTTTTAACACATGCAGACTGCTAAAATAAACTGAATTTTAAATAAAAAAGGTCTTTAACATCCAAATTTAAATAATAGTCAATAAAACTGAAATAATTTTCATAATACTACAAACATATTTTAAATCATTTATTCCGTACTTTGCATTAATTGCTCAGCAATTTCATCTCGTAACTGAGTCATATATTCCCGATCTGATGCAGTGCCAAGTGCTTCAACCTCGTCTTCATCAGCATCAATTTAGTCACGACTATTTCCAATCGATACATTGGGTTGATGGTATTGTGTAAACAACTCATCATCCAAACCCTGTTACCTAATAAAATTATGTAGCACGAAACATGCAACGGTAACATTCCTTTGTGTTTCCAATGGAAATAGTGCCATCCTCTTCAATATAGGGAATCTTGCTTTCAAGACACCAAAAGCACGCTCAATGACGTTTCGTAGTTTTGCATGTGCATGATTAAATTTTTCTTTATTGGTTAACGCACGTCTTCGACGAAAATCTCCAAGCAAATACCTCATATTACGATATGGAGCCATAAATCCTCATATGTGTGCATACGCGACGTCACAAAGATAGTATTTCTCTGTAAATATTTACAATTAATTACAATATTAAACTAACATAGAAATAATTAACAAAGAATAAACATACCTGATGGTGGAAACAGGAATGGCGCATGTGGATCTGTTAATGCCTCTGATAATATTCTAGAATCATGTGCTATCCCTTCCCATCCGGCCACAATAAAAGTGAAAATCATGTTAAAATCACAAATTGCTAATACGTTTTGGCAACAATCACCCTTTCCCCTTCCTCTATATAAATCTTGTTGCCTAGTAGGAACAACATCATGTATCAAGGTCCCATCTAGGTCACCAACCGCTTCTTTAAAAATCTTTCGTAACCTCTTGTGAATGTTTCGATTCGGATTGAAAGAAGTTGGTACTATCATATCTTTGGCGAAAAGCATCATTTTATCCAACACTTCATAAAAGAATTTATGAATTGTTTACTTTGAGTGCTGAAATCTAAGCTTGATAACCACGTAACGTTGATTATGGCCGATTATCATCTTTTCGTCAACCGAAACATGTTTACTATCCTTTAATGAATAATTTGTTCTAAAATGTGCACATAGTCAGACAAATGATTCATGAGACATGCGTAGCAATTCTATGCATTGTTTAAGATTTCCTTGCAATAACTCTAACGTGTATTTATGTCCCGTCATTGCCGAATCATTGTCTCGCTTTCGTTTCAAACCCCTCTTCCAAAAGAAACGGATATACAAGTACATAACAACTACTAGAAGTATTTTCTCATCCTTGTTCATTATAAACCTATTAATAAAAAATAAACAACCATGTCACATAACCATAAAAAACAACCCTTATCATAAAACATAAACAACCATGTCACATAGTCATAAAAAAAGCATACAATGTGTTCAACATAACCAAAAAGCATACAATGTTTTCAACAGAACTAAAAAAAATAATGTTTTCAACAAAAAAAAAAAAAACATACACCAAAAACAAATAATGTTTTCAACAAAACCCATGTTCTTCACTACTTCATAAGTCCTAAATTTTTAGCCGTCACCTCGATCCACCCTTTTAACACGTTGGGAATATTTGGCAATGCCATCCACGCCTCTCTCATGTATGAGGACATTCCAAAAATATGAAAAGCAACCAAATACAAAGGGTCTCTTGGCACTAACCCAACCAAATTTAACTTCTCATAGCATTCAATAACTGTTGTAACTGTTGGACTTTTTTTGGAGGTTTTTCTCTAGCCAAATGTCGCAAAGCATTTTGCATATCAAGTGCTAAATCCTCAAGAGTGACAGATGATGATGATTTTGAGGTTTTAGCCCTTTTGGGGGTAGGATCGGGAGTAGGCCCGGGAGTATGCTCGGTAGTAGGCCCGGTAGTAGGATTGGTGCCGGCATCATCTTCTGTGTCTGTTAGTGCATGGTTTTGCGTCTAGAGTCTTTGTAATTAACGTTAATGTTTTCATTTAATATTTAATGTAATAATTAGTTTAATTATTGTCTAGTTCGCTATATGTATGGTCTAGTTCACTAGGGGATGTTAGCGAACTAAGACTTAAGCTTATTCCCTCCTAATTCGTTAGGGGATGTTAACGAATCAGGGGGTGTTTCGTTATTTAATTGTATGTAACGAAGCGAACTCTAGTTCGTTAGGGGATGTTAACGAACTAGGTTCGTCTTCTATTTATACGTGAACACTGTTCACACTTAATAAGAGTTTGAGATAGTTAATTATCTAAACCCGGTCAAAACGCTCTCTCGATCTTCAACCTAATATTATACAAACAATTGATATATACTGATAATACATAAACATATAAAACACTTAATCTAAGGTAATTATGAGCTAGATCTATGTAAACGTATTAATCGATTATACACAGATCTGAGATCTGTTATTGTTATTGTTACTGGATTGATACGAATCAGGAGTGCTAACAAGTGGTATCAGAGCTTTTGGGGCTCAATTACACTTGAATTGGTGTTTAATTAGTTTTGATATTGGTAATTTTATGTTTGGGTTAATTCGAATCAATTTTGTGTTGAATTGATTGAATTATGGACAAATTGGATTGAATTTGAGTTGGTTAAGGTATTGGAATGGTTTTGTGAATTGGAATTGAGTTTTGGATTGGTTTTGTAGTGTTTTGATATCGGTTTGGTTTAAGGCCGAAACAGAGATGATGTGTTGGGATAATTGAGTTAGTTATCGGTGTTAATTGGTTAAGAGGTTTGGTGTATTGGATTCGCGATTGTATTAGGAGTTTTTAGTAGGTTATTCATGTGATTTGGTTAAGAATCGAGGTTGTATTACAAATTTATGTATTCTGGGTTTCTGGGTTTAGTGTTCATCAAATCTAGATTTCTGGAAATCTTCTTTGAAGATTTGAAGATTTGAAGATGAATATGATTCGCTATCATCTTCATGGTGATTCGTTTTATTATTCACTTTGATTCGTTATCTAAATTAGTTGATTCGTCATAACTTTCAAGTGATTCGCTAGCCAGTTCGTATCATTTGTTAGTTCGTGTCATCTGATTCGTTACTTGGATTAACTGATTCATGCGACACGCGTCCACTTTGGGATTTGTGTCATAACAACCTTTGCCACGTGGCATAAGGTATCAGAGTTTGTTATAAACGGTTGTAACAACCTGATTCGCTATAGTTTGATTCGTTATCAACTATAGCCAATTCGTTATCTTATTTCGCTAAGAGTTCCTTAGTGTTTCGTTACTGATTATCTTCTAATTCACTAAACTAATCCTTTGTGATTCGCTTGGTCAATTCGTTAAGTTGACTATGCATTGACTTTTTGATTCGTTAACCAATACTCTAATTCGTCATCTAATTCGTCATTTGTTTCGCCATCTGATCAATCTTAACTTTGTTAAGGGTTGATTCGTTAGATACTGTTCACTGTTCGCTACAATTGTTTGCAGTTCGTTACATTTACCATTCGTTAATCTTATTCGCTTGTTAATTCGTTACACTTACATCCTTGAAATTTTTGAAACTTGTCAAAAATGGCTGGTATGTATGCATTAGCTTCTCAAAATATGTTGATGCAACAAATGTTGCAACTTGATACCGAGATAGGTTCACATTCGAAATGCCCAAGATTGATGAAGTTCAGTGACTTTGCCAAGTGGGAACCTAAGTTTCGTGCTCATTTAGGATTAGTTCATCCTGATTGTTCATACTGCTTAGATGAAGTCTATACTGTGCCTATGATTGGAGATGAGACTATTGGTGTTACACCAAAAGCTATTCCACAGTATTCTGTTGAAGAAAAGAAAGCATTAGAGATAGAAACAAAAGCTTATTCTACTCTAACTATGGCTTTGCCTGAGAATATTTTTCACCAAGTGGGTAGTATTAAAATATGTGATTATTTGTTTCAACATATTCGAATGAGAAGTATGGGTAACACGGCTGAAAGCAAAAAGGTGATGCTTAAGTTTCAATTCAGAAACTTTAATTTACTAAAGGGTGAGACGGTTGAAGAAATGACAACGAGATTCAATCACTTGATCGCTGAGATGGACAAGATGAATTTAGATGTATCTGAGAGGGATAAAATTGAAACTATTAAGAGTGTACTCCCAAGTTCTTATTCTACATTTTTAATGGTTCTCAAGGAAAACAATTATTTTTTGAATGAAGATTTGTCTGCAAAATTCTTACAGAAGATTGAAGCCAGAGAATATGATCTTAAGTGTCAGAAATCTTTAAACGAAAGTCAAGATCCTTCTTTCTATGGTGGTAGTATGCCTCTTAGTTCAACCATCTCTCCATTGACTGATTTTCTTACTCAAGCGGCAAGTGAGAATGCAACAACACTGTATAGTTATCCACGAGCCTGTTTTTATACAGCTGGAAGTACTGGATCTTCTGGTATTTCTGGATCAACTGGAGCTTCAGGAAGTTCATCCAATACAACTCACTATTCAGCACCTTCAAATGTCAACATGAAAGAAGCTGAACAAAACTTTGCTTTTATATCTGCTTTCATGACTTCGTATGAAAATCTGGTTAGTAACAAAATTGCCACTAGTGATTTAACTGATGAAGACTATGATCAGATTGACCCAGATGACTTGGAAATCATGGATTTAAAATGGAATATGGCGATGATTGTTAGAAAGGTGAAAAGATTCATGCAAAGAACCGGAAAAGATCTTCCAGCTCTAAACAAAAAGTTGGGATTTGATAAGTTGAAAGTGAAATGTTACAATTGTTAAGAATTCGGTCATTTTGCAAAAGAGTGTGACAAACCGAAAAAGGAGTATACTGGTCCTCGTGGTCAAAGTTCAAACTCTTCAACACCACGAGGTAATGATGCTGAAAAGAAACCATCAAGTTCCGGGTCACAAGCAATGTTAGCTAATGGAGATGATTGGTCACAACGACTACTGTGTAATGATACCCAAGCAAATCTGGCAATGATTGGGCTTACTGAAAATGTTCAAGAGGATTGTGGAAGTGAGCTGTCTTCTGATAATGATTCTGGATCTGAGTCTGATGAGTCAAGTAAAGATCTTCCAATCAATTTTGCTTGTATGGCAAAAATAAGTGATTCTTCCACATCTGCTTGTACGGCCAAACAAAATGAGGTTAGTAAATCTACTTCTAAGGTGTCATGTGTTGATTGTGATTATAATAAATCTAAAATTGATTCATTAAAACTCCAAAATGATAATTTGCTAAAAGAGATTGTGTCCTTAAAAGACACTTATAGGCAATCCTTAACTTCTAAAATAAATTCAAGAGAGAAAATTGAGGCTTTGACTATAAGTAATCATGATCTTAAAGCTGAGTTATCTGTGAAAATGATAATTAATGATCAAAAGTTTCAAGAAATTTTGAAACATCGTTTAAAGATAACCGAGCTTGAAAATTAGGTTCTTGAGTTGAAGAACAAATTGAGTAAATTTTGAAATTCATCTTTTCTGTTAAATGAAATTATTGAAGTTTCTGGAAAACAAAAGGATTAAAAGAAAGGTATATGTTTTGTTAAAATTCCACCACCATTTCACAATGATTATAAAATTAATCCTTTTGCTCCAACTGAAGAAGATGTTATTCTTAAAGAGCCTATGATTTCAGAACATTCTAAACCAAGTAAGTCTGAAACTGTTAAAACCCAGTCTGTTTCTCAGAAACCTCATGTTCAAAGTAACAAAGTTTTTGTTGAAAATGTTAATAAAGTTATCACTGATGATGTGTTTGAACCTGAAATTATACACAAGAACAAGAACATTCCAAGTTCTAATCACATACTGTGTGAACCTCATGAATTTGAGGAGGCTGTGTATGGTTCGCACACAACTAAAATGAAACAAGATTTGTTTGTTAAACCAGTGAAGGCTAAGAGACCAGAAAAACCCAAAATTTCTGATGAGGATTTGTTGCGTTTTATAAATCCTAATGCACTTAAGCCGTTATCTGCTCGTGTTTTTAAGTTAAAGGGGATGGATACGATGTTCACTGAAAAAGACATTCCTCTTAGTATCATTAAACCTGAACTGATTGAAAGTGTGTTTTACAATGAAACTTCCAAGGTTCGTGAACTTGAACGTCAATATGCTCATGCAAAAACATCAGTTTCATCAGATCCGATGACAAGAGCAAAGCAAGTTTTAAAACAAGCTAAACAAGGTAAATTTGTAAAATCTACCGGAACTGACACGTTGAAAAGTTTTTCAAACTGTTCTAATTTAGATTTTTACTTGAAAAAGAAATCTGAGTTATCTGATGATTTTGCTAAAAGCATGACTAAAAATGTGAGTCATCAGTTATCATCTGTGTCACATGTTCCAACAAATTCTCAACATAATCATGTTGATATGCGAAGTTGTTTTCTTTGCGGACAACAAGGTCATGTAGTAAGAAACTGTGGCCAGAAGAATTATCAGACTCTTCATCCTTTTATCAAGGACCATTCCAAACCGATTCCAGTGGTAAAGGAGATTCTAAAACGACCAGTGTCGTGTGCTGATGATACTGATATTATGTTTTAGAATATACATCCTCGAAAAGTTGTTCATGTGAATGAAACTCATGGTTCAGTTAAACCTAAGTTTATTCCTACTGAACCACTATGCAAAAATGTTAATTCAAATGTGGTTCAAGCTGCGTATCTAAGACGAAAGTCGAAGAAACCTGTAACTTATTCTCAAGTTGCTGAACAACAATTGAATGCAACTAAGGTTAACTTTTCTCAAGAAAACCAAAAGGTGCCCAAGACTGAGGCCTGGGCTGCCTTTTTGAACTAATCAATTTCTTTTGTGTGTGGGTTCATCCAAGACCATTTCTGGTGAAAACTTGATCATGGACAGTGGATGTTCTCGTTATATTACTGGAAATCTCAATCTCTTATCAAACGTGAGAAATATTCAAGGGGGTTATGTGGCGTTTACTGGGAATTCTGGGGGTATGATTACACAAGAAGGTGATGTTTTGAATGGGAAGATTACATTTAAGAAAGTTAACTATTGTGATAAAGTGGACCATAACTTATTGAGTGTGTCACAAATCTGTGATAAGCAATACACTACAGTATTAACAGATAAAGAGTGTCTTATTCTGAAACCGGGTTATGTGATTCCCAAGGACTTGATTGTCATGCGATCACCACGATCAAATGATATTTATGTCTTGAATATGAATTCTAAGGTATCAACATCGATCGAAGCGTGTTTTGTCTCGAAATCAACCGAGAAAGACTCAGTACTTTGGCATCGAAGAATGGGTCACATACATGTTCGAAAGATGAATTATTTAATGGCAAACGATTTGGTAGAGGGGGTGTCGTTGAAAAATTTTAAGTTATCTGATCACTGTGTTGCTTGCAAAAAGGGCAAACAAAAGAAGAAATCGTACCCATCTAAATTGTTGAATTCCATTGATACTCCACTTGAACGACTTCATATGGATTTGTTCGGTCCAGTGAATCTTGCGAGTATTTTTGGAGACTGGTATTGCCTAGTTGTGACTGATGATTATTCGAGATATTCATGGGTCTTATTTATGAGTTCTAAAGATCAAACGCCTGTTTTGGTACAAAACCTTATCACTAAAATCGAATCACTGTACAAGCAAAAGGTGAGGAGAATTAGGAGTGATAATGGCACTGAATTCAAAAACACTATATTGGATTTCTTTTGTATTCAAAAGGGAATTCACCGTGAATATAGTGCACCATATGTACCTCAACAAAAGGGCGTTGCTGAACGAAAGAATAGAACCTTGATTGAAGCTGCAAGAACTATGCTTGCTGATTCTAAGCTTCCTCTCCAGTTTTGGAATGAGGCGGTGAATACGGCTTGTTATACACTCAATCGTGTTCTAACTATTAAACGACTCAAGAAGACCAGTTATGAATTATTGAATAATCGTAAGCCTAACCTAAAGTACCTAGAACCTTTTGGGTGTTCCTGTACTATGCTGAAAAAGGATCTGGGTAAGTTTGAAGTAAAAGCCATTGAAGGGTATTTCTTGGGGTACGCGTCATCTAAGAAACGGGTTTTTAATTTTACATTTGGTTGTGTTGAAGAGTGGTACCATGTTGATTGTCAAAAGTACACTACTCCTCCACAAGGGAAAGGTCCCAACTGGATGTTTAACTATGATGGCTTATTTAATTCATTCACTCCATCAACCGATTATCCAGATGAAGATTTAGTTCGTGCTTATTTTGAAGAACATTTGGAAATTCCAAGGTTCGTAAGTTCAAATGATGTTGAAGCTCCAATTGTTGCTCCAATTGAAGAACCTGATAATGAATCTCCTGTTCATGATGATAATGCATCTACTTCATTTGATGATAATACTGTTGTGGATCAAGTTATTGCACTTGACAGTGATGTTTCATCTCCTGAATTGGGTGAACATTACACTAATTTATTTGAAAATGTTGCTGTTTCTAAAAATCCTACTCTCAGGATTCATAATTACCATCCACAAGAAAACATTATTGGAGACCTTGATGTAGGGGTTTAGACACGACATCAAGTTGCCTCTTCAAGTGACAATAATCCTCTATGTGCTCATGCTGACTTACACGCATCTGAAATTGCAACTGTTGCTAAATTTACTTGTTTTCTATCTCAAGTTGAGCCTACAACTTCTCGTGTAGCTCTGCAAGATCCTTCTTGGGTAGAAGCTATGCAAGAAGAATTACAACAATTTGCACGTTTAGGTGTTTGGGATCTTATTGACAAACCTGCTAGAGTCAAGAAGGTAATTCGACTAAGTGGGTATATAAGTGTAAGAAAGATGATCGTGGAGTAATTGTGAGAAACAAAACACGTCTAGTGGTGCAAGGTTTTCATCAGCAAGAGGGTATTGATTACACTGAGGTGTATGCTCCAGTTGCAAGATTAGAGTCGTTTCGAATCTTCCTGGCATATGCTGCTTACAAGAATATCAAAGTGTATCAAATGGATGTTAAGAGTGCTTTTCTCAATGGTGAACTTCACGAGGAAGTGTTTGTTTTACAGCCTCCAGGCTTTGAAGATCCTGATTATCCTGACCGTGTTTACCGATTAAACAAGGCATTATATGGTCTACATCAAGCCCCGAGAGCTTGGTATGGCACGCTCGCCGACCATATGACGGATAACGGCTTCAATCGTGGAACTGTTGACTGCACTTTATTTTATAAAAATATTGGTGATGATCTTCTGCTCGTTCAGGTCTATGTTGATGACATAATCTTTGGGTCTACAAAAGATACATTTTGTAAGGAGTTCGAGAAATCTATGCAAACCAAGTTCGAGATGAGTTCGATGGGAGAGATGAATTTCTTTTTAGGGTTGCAGGTTCATCAAGCTACAAAGGGAATCTTCATTCATCAGACAAAATATGTGAACGATGTCTTGGGCCGATTCAAGATTACTGCCTGAAAAATCCCTTCTACTCCTCTTCCAGTGGGTCACAATTTATCACCAGATGAATTAGAGGATACCGTTGATCCAACCCTTTATCGTGCCATGATTGGTTCTTTAATGTATTTAACTGCTTCTCGACCCGACATAATGTTTGCCGTTTGTTTATGTGCTAGGTACCAAGCTAGTCCCCGAGTGACTCACCTGGCAGCGGTCAAGCGTATTCTGAAATATCTACGGGGAAATTCTGACACCGGGTTATGGTACCCCAAAGATGATACTTTCGATCTTACCGCTTACTCAGACTCAAATTTTGGAGGATGCAAGATCAATTTTAAGTCTACTACAGCGGGATGTCAATTCTTAGGAAGCCGGCTTGTTTCCTGGCAGTGTAAGAAGCAGACAACGGTCTCCACTTCAACCGCTGAAGCTGAGTATGTTGCAGCCTCGAGTTGCTGGTCCCAGTTTTTGTGGATACAACAACATCTTCGCGACTACGGTTTGAAGTTTCTGACTACTCCCATCTTGATTGATAACTCTGCTGCTATTAGCATCACCAAGAATCCCGTACAACATTCTAAAATAAAACATATCGAAATTCGATATCATTTTATACGGGATTGTTATGAAAAGAAATTAATTGATCTTGAGAAAGTGCACACTGATTTTCAAAAAGCCGATCTATTTACCAAAGCGTTTGCTAAAACACGTTTTAACTTTTTGCTTGGTTTAAATGGATTGAAGACCCTTGCTGAGATCCTAAAATTAGGATAATTATCTTTACTTGTTTTATTGTTCTAGTTTAATTTTCTTCTGTTTTTAGGTTTTAGGGGGTGAATTCTAGAAAATACAAAAATATTGTGCTTTTTGTTTGTATAGGTAAAACCCAAAAACATTAGAAAACATAGAAAAATCAAAAATATTGTGTTCTTTCTTGTTTTTCTCTCTTGTTTTATTCTAATATTTGAAAACCCAAAAACATGTTAAAATTAGAAAATGCCAAAAAGATTGTGATTTCTGTTTGTACAGAAAAATTCTAAAAAGTCAAAAAGAATGTGAATTTTTCTTGTTTTGTAAAGAAAAATCCGAAAAGACAAAAAGATTGTGTTTTAGTTTGTAAAGAGAAAAACAAAAAAGATTTTTGCTTATGCTCGCTGAAAATTATGTCATTCGCTTCTATTTTGAAGGACATATACTTGTATATGTTTGGTCCTGATAATTTCTTGTAAATCTTCGGGTTAGCCATTTACCTGACAAATGGATAGTACTTGGGGCGTTTGTTAAGCTTTCTACTTTAGTTTTAGCTGAAAATTTAGTCAGTTATTTAAGTTTGTGAAGCGTGCTTGCATGTTTTGGTCCTGCTCTCTACTTGTAGATGAATAGGATAGCCATTAATTTATAAACTTAAATTAACTGGGGAAATAAAAATTATTTTGTTTTATGCTCCTCAAAATTTTGAGTTTTTGAAGCAAAAAGAAAAAATGATAGTACATTGATTATTTGACCCCAAATCCAGAAAGAAATAAGCTTAAAAGACTGAGTGCTTAACCATTGGTGCATTGATAGGTCTTAAACAAGCTGATAGAGTAAAATAAGTGATATAAACTTAAAGAAAAGCCAAATTGAAAGAGGTGTTAGTCTCTAGCAAAAGTCTCGGTGAAGATGGCAGAAATGTAATAACCGGTCATACTCAAGCCTTATAGTTGTTGTTCATCCAAAAATATAATAAAGCAAATAACAAGCGTTCGGATTCTGGACAATGCGAGTCTTTATGCGGCTTAATCATCTGGGTATTCATAAGCATGAATATTTCACTCGCTTTCTAGAGCAAACCCAAAGTCATTAAACTTGATCACTACTGTACTCCATACAATCTAAATTACTGACTTGATCAAAATCCCCTGTTAGTCATACAATTGTTCATCCCTTGCGTGCGTCTCAATACCAATAAGAAACGGACCCCAGGGGATACAATGTATGTAAGCCGACAGATTAACTCGTGCATACTCACTCACAGTAAAGGAAACTTGATGCATTGCTCAAAATTTCACAATTGGTATCAAAATTTTTGATCAACACTATAATGGTTTAAGTCAAATTGGGGTGATTTGGCAAAAATCAAATTAAGCTTGAACCGAGATTAGGGGCTGATAGTTTTTGATATTTTGTGCACTAACTGAACCATAATTCATATCACATAAATGCTCGAAGGTTTGTTATAAGATTTAAGTGGACATCAATATCAATGACCGACTTAACGCCAGTTGTAATATCGCTGAAATATAAAACTGTGATGGAAGGGCATTTTGGTCAATATGATTCTCTGCTCAAACTCAACAAAAACACAATAATATGTACTGCTTTTGATAAATCATAGAAAAACACAAAAAGATTGTCCAATTTTTATGTTCGGATGCTTCTTTGTAAATACATTCTTTAATTTTTTTTTACAAAATACCAAAAATATTTTATTCTTCTTACTTTACAAATTATTTAATGTTTTTAATTTATGTTTTGTAAAAGTGAAACATATTTTAAGGTATTCAATTATCGAGATAAAAAGGTTCTCGGTAATGCTTTTAGGTTAAAATTTGATTTATTCACTATTTAATTCATTTAATTATTTAATTTAAAATTAAATAAAGTTTTAATTCGTTAAAAATCTACTTCGTTAATTATGGATAACGAACTAGGTGATTCTTTAGCGAACTGGTTTCTAGTTCGCTCACCTAATTTGCTTCCGCACGCTGTAACGAATCATCCCTTTTTCGTTATACATATTTAACGAATCAAGACACGAGTCATGTCTTGTTCGCTACTCTAAGGTAACGAACTCTAATAGCGAATTATCTAATTCGTTATTTATATCTCAAACGAATTGCGTAATTCGTACACTGTGTACCTAGTAGTGTGCTAGGCTATATAAGCCAGAAAAAGACGAACAGTCCTTCACTGTTCATCTTTCTTCACTCTAAAGACACCTGTTTCAAATTTTTCTCTGAAAATCGACTTCCAAATTTCGATATTTCAAGGATATCTTTGTGTTTCTCAGGTATAGATGGTCACGGCGATGTGTTTTTCGTCAAAAATGATTGTGCTTTGATAGACGAATTATGTACTTTTGTGGTCTAAGGGTTTTCCGAGTTCTTAAACCCTGTTTTGTTTATGCACCATTGTGATAATATAGATTATTTATGTTTCAATGTAATCGGAATGCGATTCCGATACCCTTGGTGAACTTTAATCGATGTTTGATTATAGTTTGCCGGGTTGATTATGTTTTCATGGTTTCTGTGTTTCAGTTTGCTCCAGTTAACCTCAGTATCTCTAGGTTTTGAGTCTCAATCTCATCACCATGAGCTTAATAGTGTGTTTCCGAGTTCAACATGCTCATTGTCTTGATTATTCAACGATAGTTATGGACTAATTGATTCTGGGTTCATATTGTTGACTATCTGTGTTCTTATTAATTTTGACCTTGACTATGAAAGTCAAAGATCAAGTCAAAATTTTATTAACCATTCGTTATCCTTAGCGAATTGGAACTGCTTCGTGTCCAATTCGTTAAGGAAATACACGAACTAGCTCAACGAATAATTTAGTTCACGAATCAGATATGGATTCGTTAAAAATATAACGAACTAGATCCTTAGTTCGTCATTTTGAATAGTAATTCGCTAAGTCTACTTCGTTAGCTAATTTACATGATAGCGAATCGCTCGATTCGTTACTAAATAGTAACGAATCAGTGTGATATTTAACGAATGACATTCAATTTTAATTATTTAATTAAATTTAAAATTCACTTTTAAATTAATTAACGTATTTAAATCGTCTAAACGCGTAAATAAATTAAATACACATATCTTATGACAATGAATACACCATTTATACATAACCAGACATATTTTGATGTTTAATACATATTACGTCCTCTCATTCCTTATATCTGTTTCTATTTATTCAGTATAAATGGCTGATCAAGTAAATCAAGATCCACCGATTGCCGATCAAGGGCAACACGAGCAACCACCACCAGAACAACCTCCACAAGATCAACCACCACAACAAGAACAAAAAGACGACGTTATTTTACTACCATTTGACAAGAAACATAATATTTGTGCTTACGTGAATCAAGATGTTGCAGATTTGGATGTGTTTGGGGATATGTTAACTTTCTTAAGACGCTCAGTGATACACTATGCTATAACTGCTAGACCTAAAGTGTATCTGAGGATTATCAGGAAATTTTGGGACACAGCTGAGTATGTTGAGGAAGAAAACCACATTCGTGCTACAATCAATCAAACTCCGATTACAATTGATGTTGAGGTTATTCGCCGTGTACTTCACTTTGCTAATAATGTTGACAACCCTAGTGAATTCGACAGGACGCTGGTCAAGGGTTTATTCACACGCATGCGTTATGGTGGCGACATTGATAAATCTATGTTGAATAAGAATGGGTTATGTCCACCGTACAAGTATCTTCTACATGTTCTAATTCACTGTATGAGTGGTCGTCGTGGTGGGTTTGATGAATGTAGACTCAGTTTGCAATCAGCTTTTGTAGCTTTGATCCTGAACAAGCCATTTAACTTCTCGGAACTAGTCTTTGATCATTTGAAAGAACAAGTTCAGCAAACTGTTCACTCCAAGAAGTTCTTAATGTATCCTCGCTTCCTACAGCTGATTATTCAAGACTTAATTCCCAATTTAGCCATTGATCCAACTTAGGTGAATGATGTGTTTCCTATGGAACACATGAAAGCTAATACGGTGCATCGAATGTTAACTTATCGTAAAGAGAAACCTCGGGATAAATGAATGATTGGCCATATAATTAATCCGAATTATGAATGTCCTCCTAATGAACGCTGGATCCATGACGACTCGGATTCCGAGCGTGAAGGGGGAGAAGGTGGGAACGATGATGATGGGAACGATGATGATGGAAATGATGGTGATGGTGGAGCTGGTGATGTTGCCTTTCAAGAGCAGCAAGAGGCAGTAAATGCTGCTTTAGCTGCCACCATTGCAGCTCAACAAGAAAGGAAAAGGAAAGGGAAAGTGGTGGAAACTGGTGAGCCATCAAAGAAAAGACGTGTTCCAGCGGAGGCTGGGGTAATTATTGGTGTTCCACCACCACTTCAATCAACACCTCAACGCTCGGCAGTGCCGCCTACTACTAGCACTCCGATGCTTACATTGACGACGACGTTGGTGTCCCATGAAGGGCTTGGTTTAATCCCTCAAATGGCGTTATCTGAGATACCAAGGCCTCCTGCTACATTATCTACCGTCCCTTCAACACTATCGATGAGGCCTCCTCCTCCTCGTCCTCCTACTCCTCCACATCCTAATGATGTCTCGTTTATAAGAATCACTCAACCTGTTCATCCCTCACTATACAACTTGTCATCAAACCGTCAGACTGAGATGCTGCTGAATCTTCTTCACCTTTATGAAAACCAAATTGCAGATGACCGTCAAAATCAAGAACGCCTCATGGAGAATCAACGACAGATGATGAGCTATATATCTTTTTGTCAGAAGGAGACTAAAGCGCTTCGGGCGATTGTTGAGTCTCTGGGGGTGAAAATGAAGGAACAAAAAGAAATGATCTTGCAATTGACTTGCAAAGAAGATGTCCTTAAGAAACTCAAAGATAATGACCAAGATCCTGACGAGTCTGGTGCGGGAGGTGAGCCTAAACAATCGTACGGTTCATCTTCTGGTGCTGGTACAAGTGGCGGTGAAGACTCGGGTAAAGAGATTATTATATATCAGGATCCAACTGCTGCTAAGCCTATTGAGATGACTGCAGCTAACACTGTGATATTTGTGGATGGATCGGGGATGGTTAGTAGTGTGGTGAACAGAGATGAGATAGAGGTTGGTGAGTTTGTGGATAGGTCTCTAACACGGGAGCAGATTTCTATATTGCTTGGGCTGAATGACGATCAGTTGACTTCTTTAGAGACTGAGCCTGATGTCGAGGTGGTGAATGAGGAAGGTATATCGGATGATCCGTCAATTCAGATGAATAAGGACTTTATTTATGAATATGAGGATGTTGAGATGGAAGATGTAACTGCTGAGGAGTATCCGGACTTGTTTCAACACACTAATGTTGATCAAGGTGCTCCGGTATTTGATGAACAGACAGTTAAAGCGACAGAAGATGAATTGGAAAAGGTGTTGAAGTGTAAGCGGACAGTTCAGTCACTTGAAGTCATAACTGATGATGATATTGCAAGATGGTTCAAACGTCAGAAAGTGGGCAAAATCATCAGTGCGTATCGATACGTTGATCAAGAACGTAAAGACACTGCTGCTGCATGGGTTAAAGAAAACCAAGTGACCTCCTTCAAGACTGTTTCTAAGGTACATGGTGATATTTTCTCATGGCTCTATGATTCTGAGCTTAAAGTATGTTTAGTTAAGTGGGAGAAGGGGGTCCAGTACTACGAGACGATAATAGATGTTCTTACTTTGCCGCGGTGGGATGTTCGTACCCTCGCGAGACGTCCATTTATCAATCGCGGGGGTTACCGAACAGCTGAGTGGTTTCACCAACACTTACTATTCGATGTTAATCATGGCTTCAAGTTCTTCAAGCCTCAGGTCCCTAAGCATAAACGTATTGACGAGATTGATCCTAGGACTGGCTGGAGGAAACTTGTCCTAAAGGTGAAGCCACCAAAGACGATGAAGCAGGTTCCTGTGAAGACGATGCCTCAAAATATGTATCTATCGTTCAACCGCTGGTACTGTGACAATCGTACTGGCAAGGCCGTCATTGTTCTTGGTAGAGGACTGAAGACTGAGCTCATCAAGATAATCGACCCGATGTGGTTGGTTAATTTATCAGAGACAGACAATGACGTGCTCCATAGGAAGCAGATTTTGTTCGAGCGCCATGAAGACTACGACCTGGCTATGCAATTCCAACGAGTTGTTCGTGTATGTCATGAGCATGGAATTCATAGTTGCAGATACTGGCAGTCCAAGCGCTTCAAGTAATTTAAAGACAAAGAGCTCAAGACGAGGGGGTGTCTGTTAGTGCATGGTTTTGCGTCTTGAGTCTTTGTAATTAACGTTAATGTTTTCGTTTAATATTTAATGTAATAATTAGTTTAATTATTGTCTAGTTCGCTATATGTATGATCTAGTTCGCTAGAGGATGTTAGCGAACTAAGACTTAAGCTTATTCCCTCCTGATTCGTTAGGGGATGTTAACGAATCAGGGGGTGTTTCGTTATTTAAGTGTATGTAACGAAGCGAACTCTAGTTCGTTAGGGGATGTTAACGAACTAGGTTCGTCTTCTATTTATACGTGAACACCGTTCACACTTAATAAGAGTTTGAGAGAGTTAATTATCCAAACCCGGTCAAAACGCTCTCTCGATCTTCAACCTAATATTATACAAACAATTGATATATACTGATAATACATAAACATATACAACACTTAATCTAAGGTAATTATGAGCTAGATCTATGTAAATGTATTAATCGATTATACACAGATCTGAGATCTGTTATTGTTATTGTTACTGGATTGATACGAATCAGGAGTTCTAACAGTGTCTATAATCATAAGTGGTTGGACCAGTCGATGACAAGAGGATGATCCAATCGCTGATGTTTGGGTTGAGGTCCACTTGCGATTCCCAGTGGCAGTATTACCATCAAACAGTTGTGCATAAAGTTCCGGAAATGCTAATGGAGTTGTTTTTAAGGATGCAGCTTTCGAATGCCCCTAAAAAAATAATTGTAGATGTTAAAAAATAAACTAGAGGTGGACCTTAAGGTAGAGGTAGATGTTAGAAAATAAAAATATATGAACATACCTTCTTAAATTCTTCCAATTCCTCGTTCGTTAAGGTAAATGTATTTGTTTGAGGGTTGTATATGTTGCCGGTTTTGTTTTTCAAATACACCCATCCTATGTATTTGGTATTAAGATTATCATAAGCGTTTTTCACTTGTTTTTGAGACAAATCCAACCCAAACTTTTCCTTAAGAACACTTCTTACCTTAGCCCATGAGTCTTTGTACAAACTCAATCCTTTTTTACCCATGGTGTTTATCTCTTCAATGCAAGTTTCTAATAAACATTTTATATGCTCATTCGACCATTGTTGTTTCTCTCTCATTTTTATGATCAACTAACAAGAAACAACAATTCTATTAAAGCAACAATTCAACGACCCTAAACTATCTACAAACTTTATTCAACAACAAACTAATAACAATATTCAACAAACCTAAACTTTCTACAAACTAATAACAATCTTACAAAACTAACAAAAACCTTTAAAAACTAACAAAAAACTACAAACTTTATTCAACAACAAACTAATAACAATATTCAACAAACCTAAACTTTCTACAAACTAATAACAATCTAACAAAACTAACAAAAACCTTTAACAATTAACAAAAAACTACAAACTTTATTCAACAAGAAACTAATAACAATGTTCATCAAACCTAAACTATCTACAAACTAATAACAATCTAACAATCTAACAAAACTAACAAAAACCTTTAACAATTAACAAAAAACTACAAACTTTATTCAACAAAAAACTAATAACAATATTCAACAAACCTAAACTTTCTACAAACTAATAACAATCTAACAAAATTAATAAAAAACTTTAACAATTAACAACATTAAAACTTTAACAATGTAACATAATCTAACAAAGTTAACAAAAAACTAACAAAATCTAACAATCTAAAACTTTAACAATCTAACATAATCTAACATAGTTAACAAAAAATTAACAAAATCTTTCAATCTAAAACTTTAACAATCTAACAAAATCTAAAAAAATCACTTATGAAATTCAAACAAAAGGTAATATATAATAGCATGAGAGGGAAAGAGAGAAGCAAACCTTTTGGAGAGAAAAATTGGCGGCGGATCTATGGTGGAGAGAGAGAGAGGCCGCAGATTTGTGGTGGAGAGAGAGAGATGCGGCGGCGGTGGAGGAAGGTGGCCAGCGGTGGAGGGTGGAAAGTGGAGGAGGCGGGTGGAGGGTGGAGCTAGGGTTTGAGAGGAGAAGGAACGCTGTTGTCTGATGAAAAAAATAAGAAAAAGTGGAGAAGAGGTGGGAAGTGGTTTGAACAATGCTTCTAGGAGAAGAGGACGCGCAGACGTTTTTTAATGAAACGTCTTCGGAAAAACAAATACACTACAGAGCCCAACGTCTGTGCATCCTCTTCTCAGTGCAGACAAAACAGGTGGAGAAGTGCTTTTGAGGAAAAACAAACAGCACCTTAAACTACCACTCAGTTTATAAATTAATTATTAAACAATCCTTTATATCAAGAACGTGATTTAACCATATATTAAAAAACATGCACTCACAATAACAATACAAAACCAAGAAACCAATTATTAATAGGATAATGCCAAACACTATGTCTCACAAGCAGGTCAGAACCAATAAACAAACTAGCCAATCTCTGCATTTTCCTTCATAAAAAACGGCCACCCCGAATTGAGAAGTTCCATGTTATCTGATTATTTTTTTGTGTTTATGTCTGACTTGAGCCTCCCCCTGTTGCTTAGTAACACCTGAATATCAAAATTCCATCATTCTATTTCTTCAATAATAAAAATCAAAATTTAGAAAACATTAAACTTTAATATAACAATTTGCCAATTCTAGGTTGCGACTCATCGTTGTAAGAAACATGAAGAAAGTACCTACACATATTCTACACTTCTTAATATCACCTACATGTATCATCATATCATTCATAATGTATTGTGTAGGAACTCTGAGATTTCTTTAGTGGCCGTGTAGGGGAATTTATACAAAGATACAATAACAAATAATTACACTAAATTAATCAGGCTACACATACCCAATCAATATATCCCTACAATCGAATGTCTTCCATTACACTTTTAAAGCAACACACACTAAAAGTCATCTAAGAGAAAAAAGTCCTACACATTATCACACAAGAACTTGCATAGGCCTGCATTATTTATAGTTTACCTACACATTTACCCTATGAATACACAATCCTGCACAAAATAGATTGTTGGTGCATGATGCCAGTAGTTCAATATCGTTGGTGCATGATGCCAGTAGTTCAATATCTCGTGTTTATTTGTGTCTGTAATCGTTTAAACTGTTTGTTTTGTGTTAAACGTGTTATTATATGTTCGCCCTTGTTTCAGGCGAACTTGATGTCAGCGAAGTTAAGACATCTTCGCCTAGTATGTTAGGCGAAGTTGTCGAGAGTTATAAACCCATAACTTCGGATGTTTTGAGAAGACTTTTGGAATGATTGGTTTTGTGATTCTCGGGATCACGTGTTTGTTCTTGGAATATATCAAGTTTTATCTCATATTCTCTTGTGTTTGGTTATATTCAACGTATTAATCGTCTCGACACTCGTATCGTATACGTGGGGATTCCGCACCCTCGTGTTACGAGATACTCCTGTGTAGATCCGGCTGGGAACCTACAATTGGTATTAGAGCGTTTTGCTCGTGATTGTGTGGTTCGGGATTATCACACGGGTGTCAAAATCGTTCCGTTAGACCATTCGCGGAACGAGTTTACGTTGAAATACCTTGCTTTTGTCAAAAGCTCCTCATAACTCATCAATTACACCTTCAAGCCACCCTCGTGTCCCTCGAAATCGACCTAACTAAACCTGCAAAACTCCTTTGTTCTTCAGGCGAAGTTGCCGTCACCCATACTAGGGTTTTAGCGAACATATAGGGTTTCAGCGAAGTTGTGATTAGCGAAGTTGTAACTGGAGAAGTTGAGTAGTCAGCGAATTTGTGTAGCAGGCGAAGTTGTTGAGTAGCGAAGTTTAGTTTGCGAAGTTGTCAGAAAGCGAAGTTACAAGCGAAGTTGTAATAACTTCGCTGCTTACTGCACACAGTATCTTATTTTTCAGTTCTAAGTTTAGTTTCGATCAAGTATGACTTCCTTAAACATCACTGAACTGGTAAAGATGGAGGTTGAAGCTGGTTCATCAACTAAGGCTTCAAAACTGTTTAAAGGTAGTGATTTCGTTGCATGGAAAGATAGATTTGAACAGTATGTGAAGTATCAAGGCGCAAAGATGTGGGTCTGCATTCAAGACTGGTACATTCCACCAACATCCATGTTTGAAGGTCGTGAACAGATTAAGAAGTACAGTAAGATGGAAGATGATGAAAAGAAAATGTATGAGGCAGAAAGTAAAGCGCATGCAGCTATAACGATGGCGCTTCCACAAGAGATTCTTCATACTTTCAAAAAATACAAAACTGCTAGAGAACTATGGGAAACACTAGAGAATAGATATGAAGGAAATGCTGGGATACGAACCTCCAAAACAAAGCTGCTGTAAACTCAATTCTCAGTATTCAAGTATCTGAAAAATGAATCACTTGATGACATCATCACACGATATTATCATTTGATGACCGAGCTAAATTACTATTCCATTGAATACAAGGAAGAAGAGATAGTGGAAAAGCTTCTTGATGCTCTCCAAAATGGGAGATGTACACTGTTCTGATGAGAGAAGATAAGGACTTTGAGAAGATTGATTTGGAAACGGTGGTAAATAAGTTACGGAATTTTGAACTTAACATGGCTCGAAAGGAGACACCTACTGATCAGGTTCCGGATCCGGGAATGTATGGTGCTAAAGTCACTCCAAACTCAAGTTCAAAATCAGAATCCACTGCCTACTACTCAAAGGGGGGAATCAAACTTCACTCCAGATGGCCATGTGATTCTCAATATGGATGGTGACGTATGTTTCGTAGCAGGAGGTAGTAGTTCCTCAAAACCTCAAACTACAACTGGTAATTTCTCAACCAATGCTTCTAGTAAGAACTACTTACAGATGCCTATGAGTGTGAAATCAGCTGAACAACAGTTTGCTCTTTATGCCTCCTTCATTGCATCTTATGAGAATTACATCAAAGGAAAAATAGTCGACCCTGCAACTTTGGATGAAGACTATGATCATATCGACGCTGATGATCTGGAAGAAATGGATCTGCAGTGGCAGATGGCGATGATAGTAAGAAAGGTAAAGAGATTTATGAAGAAAACTGGTAGAAAGTTCGTGGGAGAAAGACCGGGGTTTGATAAGTCAAAAGTTCGTTGTTATAACTATCAACAAAATGGTCACTTTGCTAAGGAGTGTACAAATGAGAGAGTCGAACGAAGCCAAAACAGGCCTGCTCAACAGAATGGGAGTGGAAGTGAAAACAGGGCTATGGTATCTCAACAAAATGGTGGATACAACTGGAATATACAAGTTGAGGAGGTGTTCGAACAAGCAAATCTGGTGAATATCGAAACTGGAGGAAGTGAAAAAGAGATGGGGGAAGATCAAGCATACATGGCAGAAGTGAACGATCAACTCTCAGAGATATGTTCTGAATCTCATTGTGAACAATGTGAAAAACTGTCTGATCAATTGAAAGCATTAACTGATCAGTTTGTTAGTTTGGACACTCAATTTAAAAATCTAAAAGAAGAACATCACTATTCTAAAACAAAAGAAAACTACTTGGTAAAAATAAAAGCTAGTGAAAAGGATATCAGAAGTCTTAAAGCCACTCTAGCTGAAAAAATACAAGTAATTGGTCTTAGTTATGAAGTGTTAGAAGAAAAGACCAAACTAATTGCTGAAAAAGATAAACATATAGCTGATTACCAGGTAAAAGTGGTGGAACTGAACAGAAAAATTGAACAATTTAGAAATTCTTCTGCAATGTTAGATCATATCATAAGTGTTCAACGTTCCCCGGTTAACAAAGGGGGAATTGGATTCTCTGAAGTTCCACCACCATACAACAATAACTATACTTATAATCCTAGTAATCAGCAATCTGTGAATGTTGAAATTAGTCAGACAGTTCCAATAAAAGTTTCTGTTAAAGAAACTGAAGTTAATGAGAGTGAAACAAATAAGACAAGTTCTAATGTCACAAGTTCTGTCTCGTCAAATTCGGACAAGTCGTCCGAATCGGGTGAGATAAAAGAAGAGGTTGTGTTACCAAAATGAGGGGAGGACTTTAAGTTTGATGAAAAGAAATCTTCCCTAAATCCGTTCGTCCCACCATATGTGAGACAAACGGATAGTAATGCAACCTCGACATCTGCAACAACTTTTGAGACGAAAGTTCAAAACAGCAAGAATAGTTCGAACAGAAGTTGTTTTAGATGCAATAGGATAGGACACCTTGTCGCTGATTGTCCTCTAAAACAGAGAAAATCTAGAAATATTAGGCCTACTAAAACTGAGAATAAAACGAATACTAATTATGATGCTGGTAAGAATGTGAACACACCAAATTTCAATCATTGAACTAAACCAAGATTTCAAAGAAATCAGTCTCGTTTTTTCCCAGTGAATTACCAAACCAACAATTATAATTCCATTAATTCACGAAGGTTTGGATGGCTCATAGCCAGTCATCTAGAAATTTTCCTTTCAGAACATATAGAAACTCTCCTCAAACTGACTTTGGGCAACCAAGGTACTGGATGCCGGATAACAGGTTTAATCAACCCAAGACCAGAAGGTCTTGGGTCCCTAGATTTTATTCTATTTCTTTAATTGTGCGGGAACAGTCAAACATGGCTATAAACAATATGTGGGTTGTTGACAGTGGCTGTTCTCGGCACATGACTGGTAACAAGAAATTGTTATGTGCCTGGAAGTCTGTTCAAGGAGGAATGGTTAGTTTTGCAGAAGAAAGTGGAGGAAGAATTAGTGGTATTGGGACTGTGACGAATGGAAGAATAAAGTTGGAAAAGGTGAATTTTGTGGAAGAGTTGAAGCATAACTTGTTGAGTGTCTCTCAGATTTGTGACAAAGAATACACAGATCATTTTACTAAAGATGAGACACTCGTACTTTATCCTGGTTTCAAAATTCCTGAAACCTGGATCGTGATGAAGGCTCCAAGAGAAAAGAACACGTATGTAATGGATATGAGATCAACTGAGATGGCAAATGAAGAATCATGTCTTCTTTCAAAAGCAACAGAGTCCGAGTCAGAGTTGTGGCACTGAAGAATGGGTCATATACATCTTCGTAAGATGAACTACACAATCAAGAATGGGTTGGTACTAGGGGTTCCTTTGAAGAACTTCAATTTTGAAGATCAATGTGTATCATGCAAGAAAGGAAAACAACACAAGAAGTCTCATCACTCTAAGAAGGTTAACTCAATTGTCAGCACCTTGGACCTACTTCACATGGATCTCTTTGGTCCGGTGAATGTAAAGAGTCTAAGAGGAACTTCATACTATTTGGTGGTAACCGATGATTACTCACGACACTCTTGGGTCTATTTTCTAAAGGCAAAAGATGAGACAGTTCAGTTGGTAATTAACTTGATAACTAAGGTGGAAAATATTGTTGGGAGGAAGGTTAAGTAAATCAGGAGTGATAATGGTACAGAGTTCAAGAACTATCAAATGGAAATGTTTTGTTTACAGAAAGGGATAGAGCATCAGTACAACGCCCCATATACTCCGCAACAAAATGGAGTAGCTGAAAGGAAGAATAGAACTCTAATCGAAGGAGCCAGAACCATGCTGGCAGATGCTAAGCTTCCCGTGGTGTTCTGGGCTGAGGCTGTTGCTACAGCCTGTTATATCCTTAATCGTGTTTTAACTGTTAAAATATTAAATAAAACCTGTTATGAACTTATGCATGGTAGAAATCCAAACTTGAAGGGTCTTGAACCTTTCGGGTCCCCATGTTTGATATTAAAGACTAACTCTAAATTTGGTGAGATAACCGACGAAGGTATCTTAGTTGGCTACGTGGTTGGGACACCCAACAGAAGAGTCTTTAATCTATCAAACTGCAAGGTTGAGGTGGTCTGTAACACTGACATTACTAGTTACAAATCACCAAGGCCTAGCATGGGACCGGAAGAGGCTTTCGACTATGATAAGCTTTTCAAATCTTTTAATGTACCTTACTTAGATTTTGCAGACATTGATGAGAAATTGGCCTCACAAATGCTGTATGACGAAGAGGAGGACATTGTACAACGTCCTCAATATAATGAAAATCAACCGACCTCGTCAAATGCAGTTGAAACTCTAGCTGTCTCGAATGAAGATGAATTCTACAATCCATTTCACACTCAACCTCAGCCTCACTCCGATGAGCTCTCTTCAAATCTTGAGAATGATCTGGAAGTCGGTCCGGTACAGACCACCAAAGTTCACAAGAATCATCATTTGGAGAATGTGATCGGTAATCCTTCTGATGGTGTACGTACTAGAAGAAGTTTGGATGAACACACATGTGTGTATGCAAGCATTAAAGACACGTGTATTATAAATGAGTGCTTGTACACCTGCTTCTTCAGTCAGATTGAACCAAAGAATTATCAAATGGCACTGAAGGATAGCTCGTGGGTTGAAGCCATGCAGGAAGAACCGGCACAGTTTGAGAAGATGGAAGTATGGCAGTTAGTTGAAAAACCGCAAGAAGTGAACGCCATCGGAACAAAGTGGGTTTTAAATGCAAGAGAGATGAGAAAGGGATAATCATACGCAACAAGGCAAGATTGGTAGTTAAAGGGTTTAGTCAACAGGAAGTAATAGATTACAACGAAGTATTTGCTCATGTGGCCAGACTAGAAGCAATTCGACTGTTTCTGGCATTTGCTGCACACCAAGAGATGAAAGTGTTCCAGTTGGATGTGAAGAGTGCGTTTCTTAACGGAAAAGTCGATGAAGTGGTTTACGTAGAACAACCTCCTGGTTTTCCTGACCCAGATTTTCCTGATCATGTTTACAAACTAAGCAAGGCATTATATGGGCTACATCAGGCTCCTCATGCCTGGTACGCAACTTTGTCAGATTACTTGCTATAGAATGGGTTTGAGAGAGGGAAGATCGACAGTACCCTGTTTGTCAAACGGAAGGGGGGTTACTTTCTACTCGTTCAGGTTTATGTGGACGATATCATCTTTGCTGCCTCAAGAGTTACTATGTGTCAGGAGTTTGAAGCAATCATGAAGAAAAGGTTTGAAATGAGCGCCATGGGCGAATTAACTTTCTTTTTGGGATTGCAGGTAGATCAGAAGAAAGATGGCATGTTTATTCATCAAACGAAATATGTCCATGATGTGCTTAAACGCTTCAAGATGGATGATAGTACTGCATTCGACACTCCAATCTGCGTCAATCACAAACTGGGTGCTGATTTCAACAGTGATGAAGATGTGGATCCCACTCAATATCGGGCAATCATAGGTTCTTTAATGTATCTAACTGCATATAGATCTGACATTATGTTTGCAGTTTGTCTTTGTGCTCGTTTTCAGGCAAACCCGAAGGAATCACACATGAAGGGAGTGAAAAGAATCTTGCAGTATCTTAAAGGAAAGCCTAAGTTGGGACTATGGTACTCGAAAGGGGGAGAATTGGATTTGGTTGCATACACCAATTCTGACTATGGAGGTTGCAATCAGAACAGGAAGTCAACAATTGGTGGATGTCAGTTTCTCGGAGGAAGATTGGTGTCGTGGCAGTGCAAGAAGCAGACCTTTGTAGCTATTTCCACCTGCGAAGCATAATACATGGCAGCATCGAACTGCTACTCCCAGGTTTTATGGATACAACAACAAATGCGCGATTATGGTCTGAATTTCACTCAAACTCCTATTTTCATTGATAACACTGCTGCTATCTCAGTAACTAACAATCCCATTAAACACAGTAAAACTAAACATATTGACATTCGTCATCATTTTATACGGGATTGTGCTGAGAAGAAATTAATTATGCTTGAAAAGGTTGATTCACTGGATAATTTTGCCGATCTTTTTACTAAAGCGTTTGACCGAGCCCGTTTTCAAAATCTTGTTGAGCTTAATGGGATGATCAATCCCGAGTAACCTGGTTTTCAAATTTGTTCTCCTTTTTATCTTAAAAAAACATCACTATCGCTTAAAATTATGTCGGTTGCTCAAGTTTGAAGGACATATCCCAAGGATATGTTTGGTCCTTACATCTACGTGTAGATTATAAGGATAGCCATTAACCAGATGACTGAAAGCGACCGGGGCGGTTTATGATGGGTTTTTATTATTTCGCTTAAAATTAGCCGTTCATACTTAGTCAGAGGGACACATACTCGTATGTGGTCGGTCTGGCTGATCCACTGGATCTTCAGGATAGCTGTTTACCTAAAGACTTTGACTTGTTCGGGGCGTTTGAATATAAAATTTTTTTAGGGAAATGATATAATTTTTCAGTCTATAACTTCGCAAGAAGTTTCAATATGGTGTTAAAATGAAAATTGATCCAACCTTGGAAAGTGATAGATAAACTGATTTTGTGTGCATAACTGGTGAAGTAATTAGGCCTAAAATAATTTAGAACAGTCATTGTATGTTATGATAGCTTTCTATGGTGCGTAAAAGTAGAAGTGACACAAACTAAATCTTCTCGATTTACTGTGGAGAGTCATTCTGAGTTGTGCATGTTTCCACATACATCTTTCCGAATGATAGGCAGAAAAGTGATTACCCAGTCATACACGAGCCCGTGAGTGTTCTGACTTCCGCATAGATAGTGTTTAGTATCTGCAGTGATCCAGATTCGAGACTTGCAGCTGTCTTAGATTTGTAGTTGTATTATTAAAAAAAAATCTCTAGTTATTATTGTTAAGCCTCATGAAGCTAATCTTATTACAAATATCAAGAAAGAGGCAAGAAATAATATTTCAATGTATAAGAAAGATCGGGAAGACGACTCAGAAGATCGACGTGTGATTATTGATTAATCAGACACTACGGGTCGAAGTCAACTCGGGGTGACTTGGGGAAAGCCAAATACGCTTTGAGAATAGATAGGAGGCATCACAATCTCTCTGTGATGTCCATCTAAATTTTGAGCTTAATTGAACCTAATCCGTATCACAGAAGCAATGAAAACCATACTAAGTTTTATACCTGCCTACAACCTGTTTCTCTATGTCATAATACCGCTAAACATGGATCAGAGTGACAGCCACTTAATCAGTATGATTCCTGTTCGGATCTTTTCTAAAACATGCAGGTTCTCGTCAAGACTGAAATTTGATCCCGTTTGTTTAATTTTCCTTATTTTGTATATATCTTACGGTATGTTTTCATAAACACTTGGTTACTTGATTTTGATCACATTTTCTTTACTTTAGTCAACATCTCAATGTGCGAAGTTACTTTTAAACGACGTTGACTCTGGGCGAAGTTATCAAAATAGCGAAGTTGACCAAGTGGTTGACCATAACGAAGTTGTAAATAATGGGCGAACTTACCAAATGGGCGAAGTTAGACGACAGGCGAACTTACATGTGGGGCGAAGTTAAACTAACTTCGCCTCCTTGGTTTTCTGAAAACTATATAACACGGATCTTGGTTAAATTTTGTCAAACCTTTAAACTTCTAAACCCTCGGCGAAGTTACTAGTTGAATCGAACATCTCGATTGTCAATTTTGTTCCATAAAACAGGTTGGTCCGATCGGAGAAACACATAATCCTTATTGTATGAGATTAATCGGTTTCTAAATTATCTTTTATGATCTTCTTCTTGTACCAAACCCTTCCCACGATGTCGGTCCGATTTGAATGCAATTTTCGGTGATATTAAGCTACTTAATACCTAAATCGCATTACCCTAGTCCTATTGCTTCTATCGGATCGGCCATTTGTTGCTATAACTGGGTGTGAATCTTGCGCCGATTCGTATGGCGAAGTTAGGGTTTCAGGCGAAGTTGTTACAACTTCACTAGTCATTTAACATCGCCTAAGCTATAACTTCGCCTGTACCACGCAGGGAGAAGTTGTAGCCTGCTGATGCACAGATCTAACTTGGCTCGTTTGTTTTACAGAGATGGCTGCTGTGGCAGGTGCTGGTGGAACTGGTGGTGACGAAGGCGGAGGTGATAAGAGACAATTTTTTCCGGGTCACAATATATATATCACCTTAGATCCGGATGCTCGGGGAATTGACGATTACCGTGAGATCATTTCATTTCTCATACGTTCACGCATCTTCCATGCTATTACTACTACTCTTCCGATCTCACTACCAAACATTGAAGAATTCTGGAATACGGTTGAGTATGACTGTCGTGTTGATCCACCTGTGATGCGTGCTACAGTTAATAATCAAGTGATACAGTTCTCGGCCGATCAAATAAGGGTAGCTTTACAGTTGGGGGTTGAGACTACAATGACCCCAATGACTTTATAGCACTTTCCGAAATGGTGCTTTCGTTCGTATGGGGTACTCGGGTCCCTTGGAAGATTCTCATAGACGAAAGGGGTTTCTGTTAGATCAATGGAGGTTTCTGATGCATGTGATGATAGTGTGCATGTCCGGTCGCAAAGCTGGTACAGATGGAATGGGGGCGACGATGCAATCGGCTATGACTGCTTTAACCTACAACAAGCCTTATAGTTTTAGCCAGATCATTTTTTATGAGATTGATCGTCAGAGACGTGCTGTTGCATGGGAAAGATTTTTGATGTATCCGAGATTCCTACAGATGATTCTGAATCATGTAGCTCCTAATCTGCCACAACGACGTCCTATTTCGTATGTGGAAAGTGTATCTAAGAGGATCTTTACACAATGTAAGTCATCAAGTGCTCGTAGCAGACCTGAACTTCGTTCGAGGCACACTGCCTTGTTTGGTTATTTAGTGAACCCTGCATATGTTGCTCCTCCGGAAGATGAGTTTATGGATCCGCCACCGCAACAGGCTAATATCCCTCAACCACCTCCTGTGGTTTAACCACCACCCGTGGTACCGCAAGCACCGCCTGCTGATCCTGTTGCAGCTCCAGAAGAACAGGTTGATCTTGAAGCTGCCTTTGGAGGCCAAGGGTTATTTGATATGGAACGGATTGATCCAGCTGCTGAAGTTCAAGCCTCAGTAGCTAAGGTGTAAAGTGTGAATATTTTCATGGTCGCTACATCTATGGAGGATTCTGAGAGAACTGACTCTGACTTCTCTACTGACGATATCGTTGAAGCGCAACAAATCCTTGCCAGACAAGAAAGGATTCATGGTAAGCGAAAGAAAGACTCAGATGACAGTGAATCAGATTATGAGGAGGATCTATATCGTCTGGTACGACGATCAAAGAAGGAAAGGGTTGGTGAAAGTTCTAGAGTTGGTGAAAGTTTGAGGGTTTTTCGTTTTTCCCCACCATCGTTATCCGGTATGACTATGTTACCTACTGCTTCAACTGTCACACTGCCGATAACCTCAAGTGTTCCTTTGGTAACCACGTCGTCATCTTTTGGTGTTCTTCCAACCACGTTTCAGTTTACAGCTCCAGGGATTGTTTCATTACCGCCTCCGACACTTACTGCTTCAGAGGCGGTTGCTAGGTTTGTTGAATCCACTGTGGTAGCAACTGCTGGGTTACCTGTCACAATACCACCCACGGTTACTTTTTACCCTACCTCAGACATTCCAGCCACTTTGGGAATTCCACCGCCGTATGCTCAAGATATTTCCCATATGCGGTTTGATTTTGATGCCACTTTGTCTGACTCCGAGAGAATTGCGGCTCTTGAACGAGTAGTTGCCAAACAATCACGTATCAACCTCATCCAGACACAAGCTATTCAGCGACTGGTGGCAGAAAATCAGATACAATCATCACTCCTCGTTGAACACGGTAAACTTTTTGATGCTCTTAAACAGTTCTTAGCATCTTAGGGGGAGACGAGTTGCAAGGGTGATGAATTGAGAACTAAGAAGAGGCAAGACAAAGACGATGATCCCAATGCATCGAAAGATGCAGGTGGTGAGTTTCCAAGAACTGGCAAAAATCTTGGGACTTCCACATCTCAGGGGGAGTCTGCTGGTCCGTCAAGCAGTACAGGTGATGGCACAGTGGTGGTTGTAGATGATGAAGGGGTGTTGGGATTTGATGATGATGAGATAGGTGATGATGTGTTAACGGATGATGAGATTGGAAAAATTGGGGAACAGATAGATATTGATAGTGAGTTGGAAGAAGGGGAGATAGTTGATGATGGTGTAGAGCATGATATTCCAAGTATTGATAAGGTGAACCTGAGTCAAGATGAAAGTGTTCCAGATGAGTCTGAGTGGGAAGAACAGCCAAGATGGAAAGAAGGCTGTGCTCAGTGGTTCTTCAAAACAAAGAAGCATGCGGTACCGACAATGTTTAAGAAGAGTTACAATATCAAGGGCTACGATGAGTCAAAGAAATGTATCATTTGCTGGTTGTATGACGAACAGTTGAAGTTGTTTGTGATAAAGCGTTATGATGGAATTCAATATTTTAAGAAGGCTTTGAGATCGCTTAACACCTTGCCTGAGTGTGAGGTAAAAGATTTGGCACATTTGAGATTGATTAATCGAAGTGATGACAACTTTGCAAGATGGGTTGGAAGGATTGTGTGGAAAGAAAGTGTGAAAGAGAAAAAGTTCGAGTTGTTGAACCCACAGAAAGGGAAGTTAGTCGAACACAAGGAAAGAGGCATGAGGGCTGATGGTATGTCTTGGATGGTCATGAAATGCAAGCTGATTCGGTGTTTGAAAGAGGTTCTGATGAAGATGATGCCCAAAGATGTGTTGAAGGATCTCAAGTGGTGGTATGTTGACTGCCAGACTGCTGAAGCTGTTATGGAAGATGAGGATGAACAGGAGATCCTGAGAGTGTATGATCCCATGCACTTGGTTAAGTTGTCTCAAGCTGATTTGCAGGTACTTAATGATAAGAAGATTTTATATTCCTGCGTGGAAGGATGAAGCTAAGAAGTACCAAAGGGTGGTCTCTGTCTGTGTAAGACAGGGCGTTCATGCTTGAAGATGAGTGGTACGAGATTTTTGGATTACAAGACACGAGAAAGAGGATAGAGATATGAAGCTACTGCCAAGGGGGAGTCTGTTGGTGCATGATGCCAGTAGTTCAATATCTCGTGTTTATTTGTGTCTGTAATCGTTTAAACTGTTTGTTTTGTGTTAAACGTGTTATTATATGTTCGCCCTTGTTTCAGGCGAACTTGATGTCAGCGAAGTTAAGACAACTTCTCCTAGTATGTTAGGAGAAGTTGTCGAGAGTTATAAACCCATAACTTCGGATGTTTTGAGAAGACTTTTGGAATGATTGGTTTTGTGATTCTCGGGATCACGTAACATTTGAATATCTAATCATGATCCAGTATCTATTTTCTACTAAGTTGTGTATATGTATGTAATTGATAAGAGATCACAAGTAAGTATATAGAAAAGAAAAAGAATAGAAGAAAGTTATAAAATTTATTATTATTATTATTATTATTATTATTATTATTATTATTATTATTTGAAAACCATTGTTGGTGTCTTTTACTCAATCTTCCTTTTACCTGTGTTGGTACTCATTATATCCAACATACTAGTCACATATATCCACTTCCATCATATACACGTAGGAAATAACATCCTACACATCAAACAAGTTTCCCACATAATAGTCACTGGTATCCACTTTTTGTTTATTAATTTGTTCCTTATGTGTAGACATTATTTATATTGTGCATCATTTGACCTATTATTGTGGTTTAATCCATTGGTGTAGGATTTTATCCTTTTTATAAAGTAATTAGTAACTTTGTGTTGTTTCTAATAAGGTATACTTTGTAAATTTTTTTGTATTTGTATAGGATTCGATAGTCTACCCAATTATGTGGAGCAATTATGTAGATAAACCTATGCATCTATCATAATTCAATCATAGAAAATTTATTAACACATACGGCATAATCCTGCATACAAGACATACATTTTTCCAATGATAGCTTACTCTTCATTGTTGACTAATTACACAATCATCAAAAGTCAAAACACAATTAAAACTCAGATTCAACAAAAAAAGTACAATAGAATATTTAACCAAACATATTCCACAAAGTATATACCGACTCAAATGACTCGATATTCATTATCGAAATCAATATATTCCCATATACAATTAGGGTTTGTCGTTATAAAAAAGTAGGAAAAAAAACTTGAAATCAGATGAAGAACCAAAAAAACTAAAATTTTTTTTACCACTGATTAAGTTTTAGAATAACATAATTAGAGATCTTCCTATATCGATTATGACATATAATAAACGAAAATTTTCAAACAATAATAATCTAACCTTCGAAATTGTCGGCTCCTACACCATCGGCTATTAGGCCACTCATCGCTCCTGATGTGATAAAAAAGCCCTAGGTTCTTATCAGCAAAAAACCCCCTTTGTGCAAAATTGATGAACCATTTTCCCCAAGTGAAGGAAGTTACAACAAATCACTTGATTATTTGTGAGGTTGAATTGATTTGTGTTAATTTTAGAAGAAATCATTAATGAGTGAAGCGTTAAGTCTGGGATTTTAATTGTTAGCCGCCAACTTAAATGTTTCTTCTAAAGCCAAAATTATTACACTACCCTTTTCTATTTAATGTCATTAAATCATTGACCAAATAATTATAAAAATGACATAATTAATGTAGGCCATTGATCAATGTTAATCAAGGGCTATAAATCATTTCTCGCACTTCTCATATTAATCTCACTTCTCTCTTGAACCATCTTATATATATATATATATATATATATATATATATATATATATATGTATATTTATTTATATATATATATATGTGTGTGTGTGTGTGTGGGTCTTCCGGTACAAATAAAATTAGCATACTGATCATACAAATAACTGTAATTACAGTTTTGAACTACAGTAATTATGTTATAAAAAATAAAAGAATGTAATAGTAATTACTTTAGTTCAAAAGTTATAATTTTATAATAATTACTCCAATGTTAACATAATTATTCTAGCTATTTTTACACTTATCATGATAAGAGCCATTTGTATTTGATCCAAACCCTGCATATATATATATATATTTATATATATATATATATATATATATATATATATATATATATATATATATCTATCTTTCTATAAATTGTTAATTTATGTTCTTTAGATATGGTTAGATAATTGAATTATTCATGTGCATGAAAATTGATTTATATATTCTATATAAGTCTTTATAATTTATTTAGTAATTTTATGAGATTTGTCTATTTATATATATTTGTAGACTATTAGATAATTATTTTGAGATGAAATAATTATGCACAATTTATTGATCGTTGTCATATTTTTATTCAAACTATATGGTTTTCACCTTTTGTGTAAGTACGAGATTATACTTTACATTTTGTCACGTTTATATTATTTGAGCATTGCTATGTGTTAAACTATATGATTGTTAGATAAACTATGCGATCAGATTTATGTATATCTATCTCATTCAATGCTATGTGTTAAACTATATGATTGTTAATCAAAGTCTAAAGTATAGTGTGATCATTAGCGTTATACAAGCCAACAGTACCAATAATAGATCTATTGGGTGACGCATGTTCATCTTTTAACCTCGTTAAAGGCATTTGAATTATTAAAACATGATACTAAGTTTACCTTTTGAGTAAAGGGTGCTAGTCAACAAAGGTTTGATCATACATTTTTATCATTTATATATGCTTAGAATTTACCAATTGACATATTAATTGCACTTTTTATCTATTAAACATATTCTAAACCTGTCATACATATTCTAAACCTATGTTTACTCATTAACTATTTTTATCACTCTTTATTTTATGCATGTTACCGGAAATCAAGTTTAAGTGCTTTCAAGTGCATGCTACATTTAGGATCGCTATGGACTAGTCACAATATTTATTATTTTTATGTTATGTTTTGTTTTGTTTTGAATTATTTGTGTACGCGTGACAAATGAATATGATTTGATTAAATATATTTAAACTTTAATTAATATCATATGTTATGGATAATCTCCATGTGCCGACGTATAATCCTCCGTCGGTTAGGGCGCGACACATTCAACTCCCATCGAGTGGTGACTGTAACACTTTGAAAATTTCTTGCCAATTTTGACAACTTTCAACCCCATCGGTTGATGGACCGCTTTATCATTAAGCAATATTAAAGTCAGAGTTAAATCTTAAAATATGGAAATATTTTGACGGATCGTATGAAAGATTAAGTGGCCCGTAATAAGGTTAAATTAGATACGTTCAAAATAGTCAAATATGCGATTTGACGGACCATTTGAAGGTTAGACAACCCATCTAATTTGACCTATAATGACAAAGATATTTAATTTAACGGAATGTCTTCTCTACCTACGTGTTGAGACGACCCAGTCTAGTGACTATCTTATTCACCTAGAATAAATTAGATGGACTATTTAATTCGCTTACAAATTTCAGACGGTCTGTTTAACCCCACTTGGTCATCATACAAAATTGACACACAAGAACATAACGTGTCATTAAAACCACTTATACTTATCTTGGACGATCTAGCCTATATAAGGGCATGCACGGACGTCCATTTCATGCATCCATCATCCAGCAACACTCCTAAAACAAATCCATAGCCACAGACATAGTTCTTGTGGTTCTTGAACTACTTCCTCACTAAGAAAGGTGCTTAGAATGAAAGGGGATTTTGATGAAATGCTTTAGATTTAGATGTATTAGAAGTTAACCCAAGCCATTCATAGGCTACTTTATAGTAAGGTCATTGCGTCACGTTTAAGCCACGATATAAGCTAATCAATCAAACCTTGATAAAGTGGTGTTGTGATAATCTTAGAAGTCTTTATTTAGGAGGCTTAGAGTCAATAAACGAGTGTTGGATTGTTTTTTAAAACATTTTTTACAAAAACAGGTACGTGCAAGGTGTTAAACAGACAGTTTAACTATTTAGACGGGTCATCTAAAGTTAAATATTTGCGAGCTTATGTTCAAAGGATTAGACAAGCTTTCCATCCATTAAACGGACGGTCCAGTCATGCCACGACCAGTCCAATGTTAGATGACCCGCCTAAACTTTTGGCAACCCATCTAATAATGGTTTTGGTCAAAAACTAAAAATTAGGTTTGATGGAATGTCTAAATGATCACACACTCCATCTAAATTCAAATTTGGTTATGTGAATGAAAATTAGGTTTTAAACATGGTAGTTGAACTTAACATGTTAAACAAGCTTGAAACAATAAAAGCCAAACCCAAGGAGTTTGAAGCTAGATCCCAAGAGGATCTAGACATTTGATGCGAACCTTTTTTGAAATATAGTTTCAAATCAATAAACAAAAGTTGCAATGAATCAAGTATTCAAACAAGAGGACACCGTTAACACGCCATATCTTATACATAGTCTTTAGAGTCAAAAGTGTTTAAATAGGATCCATGATTCCTTAAAATTTTATGACATGATAATAAGAAACTGACACTCAAATTATACGTATGTCTGGATCCATTCATATATGGTATGTTGGTAGGCATATCAAAGCCATGCTAAATCATAAAATTGGGTATAAAAACTCTTAATTAAGTTATCCATGAACTTAGGCATAAAACCTTCTAATTAAGTTGGGTCCATAGTGAGCTGTAATCATGAGTATTATTGTTTGTGTCATAACGTAGTTGAACTTAGTCATAGAAACTTCTAATTAAGTTATGTCTAACCTAAACCGGTTTATATAAACTAACCATAACATGTTAGCCGAGACATTAACAATTATAGTTATAAGCAATTAAGAAACGTATTGTAATTAGGACATAACCAACTATGACATACTTGTCAATATTGATCATTCAAGTTCATCGGTTAGTGACTTGGAGTTTAAAATTACCAACAATCAACCCCAAAATTTTGACTCGAAATAGAAAAATCTTTGTCTCTAAATCTGTCTCCTTTTACCTGTTTGATTTGATCCATGGTCCTGACCATCTCGGCTTTCATAGCCATCTTGGTCTTCATCATATGGGCATGGACCTCAGGAACTTCTCTTGATCCATAGTTGTGTTCTTTCAGCTCTCCCGAACATGACTACCTCTGTAATACTATCCCTGAACATTCCCTTTTGGCCGTATGAAATTGCATATCAAATCATCTGGTTGCGATTTTGGTCATCTAATTGAGCGCACATTAGTATTCGTGATCTTCTTTTGTTCTTGAATTGTTTTGATCCAACAAATCAAACCCTTGGTCAGAAACTTACTTGTTTAACCCGTCATTGACATCTTTTTTCTCTTCTGTTAGTACACACTTGAACCCACTTGCTCCACTCTATTGGAACAAATACGAAAAAAATCAGCCTTGAAAAACCCGGTTAGAAATACTTGTCAAAAAATCAAAAAGTGTGCAAAAAACCTAAACTGCAACAAATTATTCTTTTTTTTCTGTGTAACTTCCAAAAGCATGTTCGTTGAATTTTATGAGACCTTTTTCACAAAGCCTTATAACCACTAAAATCGGTATCCGATAAAAAAACCTTTTGCCTTTTGCAATTCTGATTGCTGCCGCTGCACCCTCCTTAGCCTATCGCAAACTCATATCGGAACCTATCGCAAACTCATCGGAACCTGTTGTCTTCCGAGTTACCGCCTCACGAACAACCTACTCGTTGGGCCATGGAAATAGTACCTATGCCACTACTCTGACGTACCGGTATAACCGGAATAGTTAGCTCGATTATCGATTTTTTAAACCTGGCTTTAATACCAATTCAAGTCCTGATCGATAATCGAAGACGAACTAAATGAATAGCTCTCGTTTATATTAATAAGAAAATGTAACTAAAAATACTTATTACAATCTATCAAACCCTAACTCTGTTTGACTCTTGATAAACCCTAGCTCGGATGCATCTCATGCGTTCTATAATTTCTAATCATAACTCAGTTTATATAAACTAACTGTAACTTTTTAGTCAATACATTAACAATTATAACTCAACGGAAGTTGGAAAAATATTGTAATTAAGAAATATAACCAACTATGATCTATTTGTCAATATTAGTCCGTCAAGTTCATCGACTTGTGACTTGGAGTCCGAAATTGCCAACAATCACCCCCTAATTTCCGCCTCGAAATTGGCGGTTTTTTGTTTCTAAACCTATCTCCTTTGACCTATCTGATTTGACCCACAATCTTGAACATCTCGGCTTTCACAACCATCTAGGTCCTCATTATCTTGGTCTTCATCATATTGGTCTTCATCTCCTGGAACTCGACTACCTCTGTGACCCTGTCCCCGACCATTCCCTCAGACGTATGAACTCTCATATCTACTCCTTTGGTTGTGATTACGATCATCTAATCAAGCGAACATCATTTTTCTTGATCTTCTTTGTTCTCGAATTGTTTCGATCCAACAAATCAACCCCATGTCAGAACCTAAATTGTTCAACCTGTCACTGAGAGGGATGGCAATGAAACCCGATCCCGATTGGGAAACCCGAAACCCGACACAATTGGGACGTGTAATACCCGACCCAATAGGGTTTGGGAATATTTTTGTGGGTTTGGGATTTGTAATATACCCGATTACCCGACCCAATTACGCGATAACATTTACCCATTTACCCGATTACATACCCGATGTACCCGTTTTATCTTTATGATATTATGTATTTATGTTCAATATTATATATAGTATTAGAAAATCCCAAATCCCATTATTCCCTCAATCCCTCCCGCCCTGTTCAACAACACACTCCAACATTCCATTATTCTAAATTCCAATTTCCTATTAGCCAAATTCCTAGTCAATCAGTTATATTTTGTCTAACCTCAATAGAAACCTGACGGGTTTAGGTCAAGAACACTTGATAGGTTTTCTTTTCTTAAAACCCAATAAGAAACCCGAAACCTGACGGGTAATTACCCAATTAATACCCGACGTGTTTCGGACGAGATTGGGATGAGCTATAATAATCGGGTACGGGTTTGGGAATACCTAAATCTGGCCAAATCCGACCCATTTCCATCCTTAGTCATTGAAGTCTTTTTCTCTTCTATCGGTACACATTTAACGGTATTGAGCCCCCTTGTTCCACCTTGTTGGAACAAATGCGAACAAATCATCCTAAACAACTTTTCAGATTCAAACCCGTTTATTCACGAAAGTCGGTTAAGAATAGCTCTCGATTACACGAATCGTGTGTAAAAACTTAAATTGCAACAAATAATTTTATTTTGTTTCATTGTAAAATGTGAAAACCTTAAGAGCATTCACATCCCTCCCCAATCTAAAAACCTACAAATACACTAAGCACCACTATATTTTCTCTTCTATTTTAATTAAATAACATTTTATATACCTCTATTATTTCATTTTCTATTTCTTTCACTCACAACCACTTTCAAAATGTATTAAAAGGTTATAGGGGGTGAACAAGCACTTTTCAAATATACAGAAAAATCAATATAATGTTTCTCTCCTCCACTCATAACCATTATAGCGTTTCTCCGATCATAAAAACCCTTTCACAATTTCGATTGTTGCCACAAAACACTCATTAGCCTACTGCAAACTCTAGTTTGAAACAAGTTGTCTTCTGAGTTTCTGTCGCCCGAACAACCTACTAATTGTGCCGCCATAACAGTACCCATGTCGCTGCTTTGACATATCATTACCACCGACAAGTTAACTCGATTGTAGATTTGTTAAACCGGCCTCTAAGACCAATTCAAGTCCCTATCGATAATTATTAAACACGAGGTAAACGAATAACTCTTATATATATTAATTAGAAAATATAACTCAAAAAATTATTATAATCTCTTAAACCCTAACTTGGTTTGACTTTTGATGCCTAACTCGGTTGCATCTCATGCGTTCTATAACGTATAACAATAACTCGGTTTATATAAACTAACCGTAACTTGTTAGCGAAGACTTTACTAGTTATAATTACAAAGCAATTAGGAAACATATTGTACTTTGAAAAAATAACCAACTATGACCTACTTGTCAATATTGGTCCTTCAAGTTCACCGACTTGTGATTTGGAGTCAGAAATTACTAACATCAGGTTCGCAAACACCTCCTATGTTTATATCACCGCCATTTGCATAATTACTTTATTTCGTGTGTTTCATAACACTATCATTTGTTAACACATGCATAGGTATTCATTCTTTTTAACATGGGTTATAAGCCAAAACTATTATGATAGTTAAATCATTTTATGAGCATGCACACCACCCAAAATATAACATAAAAAGGGGGCCTAGAAACTCATATTGTAAAACAAATGTCGTAATCACACGGTAAGGCTTCCTTACTGAACACTTGGACAACTGCAACTGTTCTTCAAACCTTAGATATGATATGTAGGTTTTGACTTCGATGATTTGATGCCTTAAGCTCATTTGGTGATCATGATGGTGTTTCTAATCGTTTGAGCTAAGTTTCTAACGATGGTTCCGTGATAATCATGTTACAAAAACGAGGTCTAAGCTCATACAGTGAACTTCTCTCTCTAGTGTCTTTCTAGCCCACACAAGAAACTTGAAGATGAAGGAATATGAGGTGGTGGCTAGGGTTTTATAAAACCAATGTTAGAAAACAAACTTTTAATATTTTTGTCTAATATTTTGAGAGATGTTTGAAATATTTGGATATTACGTGTTTGTGAAGACATTAAATTGTTAATTAGTTATACCACACATCACATGCGATATCAATGTACCTTAAAAACAATTAGAAATGGACCATGATATATAAAAGGAAAAATTCTTAAAATAGTCTTTTAATGGTGAGAGATTTTAAATATGTCCCCTTAAAATCGTTTTTTTAGATTTGTCACTCTTCTAATGCATCACCTATGATGTGTTAGTTAATCCCACTGACGAGTTAGCTAACACATAGTCAACGATGTGTTAAGTGTTAATTTATGGTCGACGATGCATTAAGTATATAAAACTTAACACGTCGCCAACCATAAATTAACACTTAACGCATCGTCACCCATAAATTAACACTTAACGCATCGTCAACCATGTGTATTCTACCTCCACGCGCCGTTATTTGATTGATTTACTAACTCATCGGCGTTATTCCCTAACACATCGTCCGGCGATGAGATACGTAAAGGACATAACTTGAAACTTTAATTAAGAGGGACTAGGGGTGTTCTTCGGGTTCGTTTTTTGGGTTTCGGGTTTTTTGGGTCGGGTTCTTCGGGTTTCGAAGTTTTAAATCTTGACCTGAAACCCAACCCAAATCTCTCACGGGTTTTTCAGTTTCGGGTAATTCGGGTTCAGGTTTTTTGGTTGAGTTAATCAGGTTTCGAGTATCTTAGAAAAAAAACACAAAACCAAAAAAGAATTAAAACTACAATGCTAAAGTTAAAACAACATATTTTTCTTTGCTTATAACACAAATAATCAAATAATAAACTAACCTAACTTGATAAAACAATTCAAAAGAAGAGTAAAACTAACTCGAACCATAATTGTATTCAATCGGGCTTGATTTGGTGTTCGATTACGGTTGCTATTAGTAATAACCGGAAAACATAAATTAAAAATAAGCAGTTGATCCATAATAGTTAGAATGACAATATCCGATTAGAGCCAGATTCTGATAACTTTAATGGTTAAGACTTAGCATATTATACATAAAAATATATTTAATATCAAAACTAAAAGTTTATTCAGGTTGACCCAAATCTTATAATTCAAACCCAAAAACCAACCCGAATTACTTCGGTTCGGGTTCTTCAAGTTGAGTTAGTTCGGGTTCAGACATAAATTTTTCGGGTTAAGTTTCGGGTAAAAGTGACAACATTAAGAGTAAAAAACTTGAAATCTCTTTCTATAAAGGAACTATTTTAGTAATTTTCCCTATTTAATATGAAAGGAATACATTTTAAATTCACGAGTTTTTAGGTCTTTGAAACTTTAGACATTCTACTTGTCTTGGAAAAGCGGAAAAAAGAATAAAAATTAGTACGAGATAATGAGTGGGATCTTCGTGAATGGAGAAGAATAAACAGTACTAGAGAAGAAAATTTTATACACGAAAATAGTATTAGATGACTATTGACAGAAGCCAAATATGAACTAACTAATTTTTAACGTGTTGTGATATTCGAGTGACGATTTATCGGTGAGATGGTTATTGGTGATCCGTCAGTAAATGACATTCAGTGATCCATTAAAAATATTCATCGTTAGCACCTACAGATAAACAGCAATCTTACCATTAATAGAAGCTCTTTAGTAGGTAGCGGAAGAACAAAGAAATTCGTTGAACTGAGAAAACCCAAATACTTAGACACTACTCATTTTATTAACTGTGAGTTGTGACCAACCCCTGTATACCAACTCTACTGAAACTTTCTAGGGTGATAATAACGTCGGGATGGTAGATAAAATCGACGAACACAAGCATTTCATATTGATCTGTGTATGAAAGACTTCAACCAAAACCCACACACACTTGAAACAATATAATCTGAACATGTCAGGTATAATCCGTTAATCTATATGGGTTGACAAGTCAAAATGTGTGACCTATCAAGTTGTGAACGGGTTGATGTTAATGTTGTTACTGGATCGTAAACTAGTTGGCGTATTAAACATACAAACTAAATGTATATATATTTTTTTAAAACTATATTTTTCTACAGATTGACACGTTTAAGTTTAGTACAACTCATTTACTTAAAGCGGGTTATACCAAGCATCTTTGAATTACATTCTTTTTAAACAGAATAAACTAAAAATAACTAGTTTCTTATGGGTTCATGTGATAGCAAAATTGTCACCCTTGATATTTCCGTACTGAGTTCTTTGTTCGTATCTCCATTATTGGAAATTTTCAAACTATAAATTATCTAGCTAACATTATAAACAAATGATGAAATAGTTACATAATATACATCTAATTGTTGGTAAATAGTCAATTGAATAGCTATTGGACCAAAACGTACTAATTGTTGGTAAATAGCGTCGAATAAATACCTTAAATTGAATAATTAACGATGATGAAAGATTATATTCTCATTGATTCGACTTAACATTTTTTTCTTTTTTTTTTCATATAAAGACTCAAAAATGATATTCGGAGGTCGTCACTATTTATTTTTCAAGTCTCGTTTGTGTTCCTGATAATTCACTAAGCATGCCACATATAATTTATTTTTGTTTTTTTGAACGGCCTAGTGCAACTAATTGTCAGAGACTTCAAAAGGCTTACCACCCGCATACAACTCACCTTACCAAAATTCGAATCTTTCTTAGAATGGTGGTGCCTATATTTCAAGAGTGTGCACATGAGTTATGATTTGAACTTGAGCACCACCCCAAGAGAAAACTTTATGGAACCCTCTCATCACCCTACCAAAGTGGAAGTGCACGCTACACATAAATGCATTGTTCGATTGGTTAACTTATATTTAATATGATATCATAAAGAATAAAAAAAGGGAATAAACAAACTTACTTTCACATTCTGAAAACACCATACGATCGAAATTATATACTAATACTTTGGAATACAAACCAACCCCAAGCAAATTCAAAACTTTAGGACCAAAAACACACATGTTGCAAACAAAAGACGAGAGATAACAAGCCTTTTTGTATTAGTAGATTGTTTGGGAAGTAGACTAGTAGTTTTAGGTGTTCTTTTAGAACCACTTGTACTTTCTAGGCAGTCTGTTAGCTCTTGTAGCGAGCTAATGACAAGTCAAGCGACTCGACAAGTTTGCCTTACATTTGTTTGCCGTTTTCTATGAATTTGCGTATAGGAGTAGAGAATTGCCTAAATGTCACACCCGACCCTGAGCGGCGGAAACAGCCGGGCGCGCGCGAGTGGGGATTGATAATTAAGCACGGGCCATTGCAAACATTCAAAGATTTTCATTGCGCATGAAAAGTTTAATACAAATACATTACATTGTTTAAAAATTATAAAAACATCCAAGTATAAAAACTGTTGATTTCCACGCCATATCCCCTTGCGCGGTGGGAACAACCACGCGCATCGAAGGGATAGAACTAAAATCTTCCAAAAAGCTAGTTTTAGATGTTCAGCGTGAGGTGCTCTAAGTGTGACTCCATGCGCTACCTAGTTATCTCCTGAAAGACACGTAAAAACATTCGAATCAGTATAAACTGAGTGAGTTCACAAGTTTTAGTAACTTGATAAATCGTATTGCATCATAATCTTGATACAAATCATTCTGAAACATAATTCTGATATCTTCATTAAAACACATGCTTGGTAAAACGTAGTTCTATCAACATATTCTGATAAAATCGTTCCGCGGTTTACGCGCGAACATTTCTGGGAACTGTGCTCGTCTATGCAAAGTGGTGCTGCCACTACGAGCTAAAATAAGTAATACCGTCCCGCGGGTTACGCGCGAACGTTTCAGGAAAATGTGCTCGTCCATGCAAAGTGGCGCTGCCACTACGAGCTAATCAATAATTCCGTCCCAAGGGTTACGCGCGGACGTTGTGCCGGAAAACAAGGCGCTCGTCCATGCAAAGAGGTGCGACCCCTACGAGCGGGCTCAAACCCATAGTACTGCCCCATGACCATACTAGGCACTCGTCCATGCAAAGAGGTGCGACCCCTACGAGTGGGTGGATCAAACCAGCAGTCCCTACCCTTAGAGTTCCAATGGTTAAGTGATCACTTACTCGAGTTCTAGCGCACACACATCGAAAACCTTAGATAACCGTTCGCATTGCTCATCATGAAATATAATTTAAACACATAATCGCTTGCATAGCTTGTAAGTATACCATGATAAAATATTACTTAGGTACGTGTCCCTCACCCCGAAAACAGTTTAAAAACAGTGAAAACAGCGAGGATAGGGGCTGTGAGACTCACCTGTGGTTCTTGTTAAGGGATTAAATCGAGATTCGGGTTTTCTTGGTGTTGGCCTTGGAATTGAAGGTCTAGAATACGATTAAATAACAAGAAGCATATATATTAAGATCAAGAAATAGGAGAATATAAGGGTTGGAAAGTAGATCTCAAGGTTATATTCTCGGCTTACCTAGTAACAGGATCGGAAATGAAAACAACGGATGCTTGGGAGAGGATTAGTGCAAGTTTGCAGTTCTTTGAAGTGTGTTTTGGGTGATAATTTAGGTTACATATTTATAGGCAAACTCAAGGGAACACAATCCCTTGCTTTAGGGGATTGTAATCTTTTCATATTTAGGGGTAATGATGATAAAGTATGGAAATTATTATTATTTATTTAAGAGTGGAGTAGTGGATAAAAGATTTTGATTTGATTTGGTCAGGACATGCAGGTCTGGGGTTGGTGAGAATAGGGTGGCTGACAGTTGACTTTTCGTGTTACAGTGTGCTTTTTCAGGTACTTTTGTTAGTGTACAGTAAAAAGTGGAAAATCTCTGAAACACGCTACTGTTTCCTTTTGGGCGGGAGTAATCTCTTTACAACTGGAGAATAGACTAAGTGTTCTGCGCGTATTACTTTGTGCGCATAGCTTTCTGCGTGAAGGACATTTCTTTGCTGCGGGTAGGTGCGTGACCTTCTCGCAGTCAGGGACATTGAGTTTCATTTGTAGATTCTCCAGGTGGTCTTGGTATTTCAACATAGTGATCAGTTATGTTGAAGTCAATTCCATCTTGGAGCTTCAGACAAACTAGCTCTCAATGTTCCCGCCATGCGGGGAGGTTAGTTCCCTTCCGCACGCGCATAAACGATTTAGGGTGCACCCGCCTTAGCATCATGCGTGACGGTCAACCCATTAGACATCATAACGTTAAGGTACATGAAAACATATAGCCAAAACATTCGCGCATGGCGCATATAACATATGCCCACGCTGGTTCTTAACATGGCGCGCTCGCGCAGGGCGCACATAACAAATGCACGCGCTGACTAACATGGCGCGCTCGCGCAGGGCGCACATAACAAATGCACGCGCTGACTAACATGGCGCGCTCGCGCAGGGCGCACATAACAAATGCACGCGCTGACTAACATGGCGCGCTCGATATTTACAATCACCTAATTATTAGGTTGATTACTTAGTTTATAGGATTGAGAAATTTACCGGGTGTCACATTCTCCCCCTGTTAAGCGAATTTCGTCCCGAAATTTAGGAGACGTTGCTGGCAGAAGCCATGCTCTGAAAGAGGTGTGGGTATTTCTGGCGCATTTGATCTTCTCTTTCCCAAGTGAATTCAGGCCCACGCCTCGAGTTCCATTGAACCTTTACTAACTTGATTTTGCTTCTGCGCAACTTTTGTTCCTTCCAATCGGTTACTGCTATAGGTTCTTCTACGAAGTGCAGCTGTTTGTCGATGTGAATCTCTTCCAACGGCAAAATCAACGTTTCATCAGATAAACACTTTTTGAGGTTGGACACATGAAACGTATCATGAACTCCACTGAGTTCGGCGGGTAAACGGAGTTTATAAGCAACCGGACCGATCCTTTCCAGGATCTCAAATGGTCCAATGTAGCGCGGATTCAACTTTCCTCGCTTGCCGAAACGGGGGACTCCTTTCCATGGAGAGACTTTCAAAAGTACTTTATCCCCTACTTGAAATTCCAATGGTTTCCTTCGCACATCTGCGTAGCTCTTCTGTCTATCGCGCGCTGTCTTAAGGCGATCCCTTATCTGAAAAATCTTGTCTGTTGTTTCTTGGATCAATTCTGGACCAGTCATTTGCTTTTCACCCACCTCAGCCCAGCACAGTGGGGATCTACACTTGCGCCCGTACAAAGCTTCGAACGGCGCAGCCTTGATACTTGTGTGATAGCTGTTGTTGTAAGAAAATTCAACCAATGGGAGATGAGTATCCCAGCTACCACCGAAATCGATTGCGCACGCGCGCAGCATATCTTCCAATGTCTGGATTGTTCGCTCGCTTTGCCCATCCGTTTGAGGATGATAAGCTGTACTCATATCAAGGCGAGTACCTAGAGCTCCTTGTAACGATCTCCAAAATCTTGAGGTGAACCGACTATCTCTATCAGAAATGATGGACACTGGGACTCCATGTTTTGAAACTACTTCTCGAATATACAATCGGGCTAACTTTTCCATCTTATCGGTTTCCTTGATCGGCAGGAAGTGTGCTGACTTAGTTAGCCGATCCACAATAACCCAGATCGTGTCGTAACCCCCAGGTGTCCTTGGCAGTTTGGTGATGAAGTCCATAGAGATTTGTTCCCACTTCCACATGGGAATTTCTGGCTGTTGAAGCAACCCTGATGGTTTCTGGTATTCAGCCTTTACCTTCGAACACGTCAGGCACTTACTGACATACGTCGCGATGGCGCCTTTAAGATTGGGCCACCAATACAGCGCTTTAACATCTTGGTACATCTTGTCTGCGCCAGGATGTACGGAATACCGCGTCTTGTGAGCTTCGTTTAATACTTGCTCGCGCAATCCTCCCTTGAGAGGGACCCATATGCGGTTAGCGAAATATAGATTGCCGTTCTCTTTAAGTTCCAAACTCTTAATCATACTCCCAAGGCATTCGTTTTTAACAAACTCTGGTTTCAAGGCTTCTTGCTGAGCGTCTCGGATGCGGGTAGAGAGATCTGCGTGAATGGTCAACCTTAGAGCCTTGACTCGTAGCGTTTTTATTCGCTCCTTCCTACTTAGCGCGTCTGCTACCACATTCGCCTTTCCAGGGTGGTACTTAATTTCACAATCGTAATCGTTCAACAATTCAACCCATCTTCGTTGCCTCATGTTTAAATCCTTTTGATCAAATATATGTTGAAGGCTCTTGTGATCCGTAAAGATTACACACTTTGTACCATAGAGGTAATGGCGCCAAATCTTTAGCGCGAAGACAACCGCTCCAAGTTCCAGATCATGCGTTGTGTAGTTCTTCTCATTGGTCTTGAGTTGGCGCGAGGCATACGCTATGACTTTGTCTCGCTGCATAAGGACACATCCGAGTCCCTGATGTGAAGCGTCACAGTAAACGACGATGTCGTTCGTCCCTTCGGGCAGAGACAAAATTGGCGCACTACATAACTTCTGTTTCAACATTTGAAACGCTGCTTCCTGATTTTCGCCCCAAACAAACTTCTTGTCTTTCTGAGTTAGCGCGGTCAGAGGTAGAGCTATCTTGGAGAAGTTCTCAATGAAGCGTCGATAGTAGCCAGCTAGTCCTAGGAATTGCCTCACCTCAGTTGGGGTTTTTGGCGCTTCCCAGTTTTCGATGGCCTTGACTTTGGAAGGATCAATGTGTATTCCTTTCTCGTTTACAACGTGACCGAGAAAATGAACTTCTCTAAGCCAAAACTCGCACTTGGAAAACTTCGCATACAACTTTTCTTTCCTTAACAATTCCAGAATCAATCTCAGGTGTTGCTCATGCTCGGCCTTGGTCCGAGAGTAAATCAGAATATCATCTATAAACACAATCACAAACTTGTCCAAGTATGGTTTGCATACGCGGTTCATCAGATCCATGAATACAGCCGGCGCATTAGTTAGCCCGAAAGGCATCACTAAGAACTCATAATGGCCGTATCTAGTTCGGAAGGCTGTTTTCGACACATCTTCCTCATGGACCCTAAGTTGGTGGTATCCGGACCGTAGATCTATCTTCGAATAATAACTGGATCCTTGCAACTGGTCAAATAAGTCGTCAATCCTCGGTAAGGGGTACCGATTTTTGACTGTCAGCTTATTCAGCTCCCTGTAGTCAATACACATTCTGAACGAACCATCCTTCTTCTTAACAAACAGTACTGGAGCTCCCCAAGGTGAAAAGCTTGGGCGTATGAAACCCTTATCCAATAGTTCCTGTAACTGATTGGATAGCTCTTGCATCTCAGATGGAGCTAGTCGATAAGGCGCTCGAGCTACTGGCGCAGCTCCTGGGACCAAATCAATACGAAACTCGACTTGTCGCGGCGGCGGTAATCCGGGCAAATCTTCAGGAAAAATTCTGGAAATTCGCGCACTACTGGTAAGTCTTCGATTCTTCGCTCATCTCCTTTCTTCTCTACGACATGCGCCAGGAAGGCGTAGCACCCTTTCCTTAGGCACTTACGCGCCTTTAGGCACGAAATCAGTTTCGTCGCAACTCCCCTTCTTTCCCCTTGAATTACCAAGGTTTCTCCGTTCAACAGTGGGATCCGAACCTGCTTCTCATGGCAAATAACTTCCGCGTGGTTCTCGACTAACCAATCCATACCTACCACAATGTCAAAACTTCCCAAGTCTATTGGCAACAAATTAATATTGAACCCGTGACCTCCCATGACTATTACACATTCTTCAGTTCTTTCGTTCGCGCATAACTGCCTACCATTGGCTAGTTCTATAGTATAAGGCGTGTCTAGCCTACTGGTTGCTAAGCCTAGGGAGTTTTTAAACTCAGCAGATATAAAACTTAGGTCAGCGCCAGTATCAAATAAGACAGATGCAAAATGTCCGTTAAGCAAAAACGTACCGGTTACCACATTCGGCTCTTCTTTAGCTTCGCCTGCGCCGATCACAAAAGCTCTTCCGCGAGCTTGGTTTCCCTTTTGCGGGCAATCCCGACTAAAATGCCCTGGCTTCCCACATGCGTAGCAGTTGTCGCTTGCTCCAGCTTCTCTGACACGGCAATTCATCGTCTTGTGCCCTGGTCTGCCACATTTGGCGCATTCGATTCTTGCGCATTCACCCTCGTGGTGATACTTGCATTTGTTGCACCATGGGCGAGGCCCGCTGTATCCTTTCCTTGATGGCTCCGCGGCTTGGATCGCGTAAGCCCTTACGCTCTCCTGCTTCTTGAACGGTGGCTGCTTGGAGTCGGACCCTCGGTGGTGAGAGTTCCACTTCCTCTTGGGATCAGAGGTTCGCTGCTCGATTCCGCGCGTAGTTAACAAACCCGCACGGACCGTATCCCTTGTAAGGGTGATGGCCCGCGCTACCGCCTCATCAAAGGTTGGAGGCGCTGCGGCGTTGAGCGGAACCCTAACAACAGGAGGTAACCCAAAAATATACCTCTCGATCTTCTTTTCCTCCGTGTTTGCCATGTCTGGCACCAACTGGCAAAGCTCGTTGAACCGGTTGTTGTAGGCGTCGATATCCGTTCCTACCATGGTGTGGTTCCAGAATTCCTGTTGTAGGTTCTGAATTTCTGCGCGAGAGCAGAACTTTCTCATCAACATTTCCTTCAGTTCCTCCCAGGTCTTGTGGAGAGCAACTTCTCGCCCCAATGTTTTCGTTTGAAGCTTCCACCAAGACGAAGCTGCTTCTTGGAACATGCAGGTCGCGTAAAGGACCTTCTGGTTCTCACTACATCCGCTAATGGAGAGAACTGTCTCCATCTTGTCAATCCAGTTGTAGAGCCCAATGGCCCCTTCGGTACCCTTGAATGGCCAAGGCTTACAGGCCATGAATGTCTTGTAGGAGCATCCTTTGTCCAAGGCTCCTGATTCGGGTTCTGGGGTCTCATTCTGACGACCCTGACTTGATTCGGCCTTGCTGGCCTCATGTGTTGCGATTGCTTGCGCGATTATTTCCGCGAGTTCCTCGGGTGTCATGGTAATTCCTTTGGCTTTAGTTAGAGGCATTCTCGCTTTAAAAGAGAATGGAAATATATCAAACTTAGCGCATGTACTCTGAGCACATAATGTTATCATTATTTACTAGACACTGTGTGACCCGTGTTCCTAAGTGTGTGTATAGTTTCTTTTGAAAATATTTTCTTTGAAAAGTATTTCATGTGATTCCCCAACGGTTATAGTCTAGGTTAAAACCTCTTTTCCTAGTTCGCTATAACCAGGGCTCTGATACCAATCTGTCACACCCGGCCCTGAGCGGCGGAAACAGCCGGGCGCGCGCGAGTGGGGATTGATAATTAAGCACGGGCCATTGCAAACATTCAAAGATTTTCATTGCGCATGAAAAGTTTAATACAAATACATTACATTGTTTAAAAATTATAAAAACATCCAAGTATAAAAACTGTTGATTTCCACGCCATATCCCCTTGCGCGGTGGGAACAACCACGCGCATCGAAGGGATAGAACTAAAATCTTCCAAAAAGCTAGTTTTAGATGTTCAGCGTGAGGTGCTCTAAGTGTGACTCCATGCGCTACCTAGTTATCTCCTGAAAGACACGTAAAAACATTCGAATCAGTATAAACTGAGTGAGTTCACAAGTTTTAGTAACTTGATAAATCGTATTGCATCATAATCTTGATACAAATCATTCTGAAACATAATTCTGATATCTTCATTAAAACACATGCTTGGTAAAACATAGTTCTATCAACATATTCTGATAAAATCGTTCCGCGGTTTACGCGCGAACATTTCTGGGAACTGTGCTCGTCTATGCAAAGTGGCGCTGCCACTACGAGCTAAAATAAGTAATACCGTCCCGCGGGTTACGCGCGAACGTTTCAGGAAAATGTGCTCGTCCATGCAAAGTGGCGCTGCCACTACGAGCTAATCAATAATTCCGTCCCGCGGGTTACGCGCGGACGTTGTGCCGGAAAACAAGGCGCTCGTCCATGCAAAGAGGTGCGACCCCTACGAGCGGGCTCAAACCCATAGTACTGCCCCATGACCATACTAGGCACTCGTCCATGCAAAGAGGTGCGACCCCTACGAGTGGGTGGATCAAACCAGCAGTCCCTACCCTTAGAGTTCCAATGGTAAAGTGATCACTTACTCGAGTTCTAGCGCACACACATCGAAAACCTTAGATAACCGTTCGCATTGCTCATCATGAAATATAATTTAAACACATAATCGCTTGCATAGCTTGTAAGTATACCATGATAAAATATTACTTAGGTACGTGTCCCTCGCCCCGAAAACAGTTTAAAAACAGTGAAAACAGCGAGGATAGGGGCTGTGAGACTCACCTGTGGTTCTTGTTAAGGGATTAAATCGAGATTCGGGTTTTCTTGGTGTTGGCCTTGGAATTGAAGGTCTAGAATACGATTAAATAACAAGAAACATATATATTAAGATCAAGAAATAGGAGAATATAAGGGTTGGAAAGTAGATCTCAAGGTTATATTCTCGGCTTACCTAGTAACAGGATCGGAAATGAAAACAACGGATGCTTGGGAGAGGATTAGTGCAAGTTTGCAGTTCTTTGAAGTGTGTTTTGGGTGATAATTTAGGTTACATATTTATAGGCAAACTCAAGGGAACACAATCCCTTGCTTTAGGGGATTGTAATCTTTTCATATCTAGGGGTAATGATGATAAAGTATGGAAATTATTATTATTTATTTAAGAGTGGAGTAGTGGATAAAAGATTTTGATTTGATTTGGTCAGGACATGCAGGTCTGGGGTTGGTGAGAATAGGGTGGCTGACAGTTGACTTTTCGTGTTACAGTGTGCTTTTTCAGGTACTTTTGTTAGTGTACAGTAAAAAGTGGAAAATCTCTGAAACACGCTACTGTTTCCTTTTGGGCGGGAGTAATCTCTTTACAACTGGAGAATAGACTAAGTGTTCTGCGCGTATTACTTTGTGCGCATAGCTTTCTGCGTGAAGGACATTTCTTTGCTGCGGGTAGGTGCGTGACCTTCTCGCAGTCAGGGACATTGAGTTTCATTTGTAGATTCTCCAGGTGGTCTTGGTATTTCAACATAGTGATCAGTTATGTTGAAGTCAATTCCATCTTGGAGCTTCAGACAAACTAGCTCTCAATGTTCCCGCCATGCGGGGAGGTTAGTTCCCTTCCGCACGCGCATAAACGATTTAGGGTGCACCCGCCTTAGCATCATGCGTGACGGTCAACCCATTAGACATCATAACGTTAAGGTACATGAAAACATAAAGCCAAAACATTCGCGCATGGCGCATATAACATATGCCCACGCTGGTTCTTAACATGGCGCGCTCGCGCAGGGCGCACATAACAAATGCACGCGCTGACTAACATGGCGCGCTCGCGCAGGGCGCACATAACAAATGCACGCGCTGACTAACATGGCGCGCTCGATATTTACAATCACCTAATTATTAGGTTGATTACTTAGTTTATAGGATTGAGAAATTTACCGGGTGTCACACTAAAAGTACAAGAGTTTAAAATAACATCTAGAAGTACAAGTCTTGTTCCTAAAGACCCTACTAATTCAAAACATTCAACCATGACCATGAGTAGTTAATAACTACGACTCCCTTACTTCAAAGACATTGCGTGTCTTTACCACAATATCATACATGTGTATTGACCTGACTTGTTGAAGTCTTTGGGGAGCGATATAAGATGAATCGTTGATCTTTTATGAAACTGAAGTAGGCTAGGGTCGTTGTGGTATCTTACCCAGCCAATAGATGTCAGCATTTGTTCAAGAGCATGGTAAGAAGTGATCACTTGGTTTGTCGGTAGGTGCACCAGCACCTTGCCCCGAGACGAGCCTTGCAAGGAGTCCGCACCTGGGTTCTCTACCAGCCTAACCACACCATTCTTGAATACCCAAACACCAGCCATGGCTCTCTTTTGTGTGGTATTAGAATAATAAGAATACTTAGGATAGTGAGATTTAGCATCAACTGACCAAAGCGGATGTTTAAATAGGGGGTGGGAGGGTTAGTGATGTAGAGGCATATATTCCAATAATCAATTTAGTAAGGGAAAATGGTTTCTTTTATCAGGTATTCAATTCCTTACCACAATAGTTCTTCATGAATACATACACAGATGCATAAATACACACACCACATAGATATGTAAAAGCTTTAGGACACAATATGCATGTGTCTGTGATAAATTCCTCCTGGAAATACCTTAATTCGAATACAAATAAGGTATTCGAATACACTGTATTGTACACAAAACTACACTTTAAACTCTCGTTCGAATACAAGAAAGAAAGACTTAGCGAGTGATGTGTGCCAAGTCTTTAAATTCTAACGACTAGATAGTTGGATCCGATATTAAATTTCCTATAACACCGCCTAAAAACATCTAATTTTTGTGATGGTTGGGTTCGGTGCCTCTACAGTGTACTATAATACTGGCTTTTGAACGCTTACTTTCTCAACAAGGGCGGACCTAGGTGGGGGTGACAATGAGAGGGTAACCCGCATCCCATGAATTTTCACTTTTTTAGTACATATATTTTCTTTGAAGTGTATATTGCGATTTCATCCCAAAAAACCCCTACAAAATTTTGACACTGTCCCCATAAACAAATTAACAGGGGGTGTAACCCGCACCCATCCCACGAACATAAGCTCACGATTTGTATATCAGCCGTAGGACACATTTAGAAGTGGCTCCTTGTTTTATAACAGTCCAACCCGCCCATTATCAAAAAACCAAAGTAAATTAAATTTGAATTATAAAAGGAAAATTTAATATAGTGATATTAAATCTACAATATTAACTTCCCACCTCAATTCAATTCGAAAAAACATTAAACAAACACAGTTTATTACAAAGAAATTGATGCTTGCTAATGTTTAATCTTATAGTACAGTGCAGATCAACAAGTTGATTTTTAATTTCAATCTTCTCAATTTTAAAGACTCATGCCATAACCTTTTCGTGAAACACCGGATTAGAAGTTATATTATAAGAACATCTTTACTATCATCACATAACATTTTAACAGGTAATTTTGAAAACACAAAAAATTTTATAAAATTTTCAAATTCCATACCAACTCAGTATCTGCAATGCCCATTGCTCTATATTCAGCTTAAGCTAAACATCTAGAAACAATATTTTGTTTATTACTTTTCCAGGAATTTAAAAAATTACCAAGGGAAATACAAACTTGTAAAAGACCTTGTTGTCAAATACTTTCCTCGTAAGAATCTTCACAACCTCTTAATTCAAATGTATCAGATTTAAAAAAATAAATAAATAAATAAATAACAATACCTTTCCCTCATTTCCTGGTACCCTTTCTAGATACCTAAAAAACTAAAGGGCAATTTGTAAATAAGAATTAAGAGGTTTATTGATGTGGGCCCAAGTGTTAAAGATCGGTCTATTATGTTTCTGGAGGCCCAAAATCGTGTTTTCAAAGGTGGCCCACGAAAATGGGCATAACTTGGCTCACGAAGCTCCGTTTCAGGCCTATTACCAGTCAAATCGAAGCTTGAGACGAGGAGCACGTTATGGCAAGCTGCCAACAGCGGTTTGGCCTGCCCGAAGCCCAAAAACTGATTCTAAATAAAGTTATGGGCCTTTTTATGTTTTTTCAGCACTTTTTATGCTTTTGTTTTTGAGTTTGTGTTTGGCCCATGGTCTTTTTTAGGCCCAACTCGTATTATAACATCTATTTATATTCAATATGTGTAATTGGAAAAGTCAGACTTGAATTTTATAATAATTACTTTTTCTCTTCACTTTCCCTGACCTTTGGGTGGGATTTTGGGGTTTTGGAAGTTCATCACGGTTATTCGTTGAATCAACGTGATTCGATCTTCATTTTCGTTTTACCGCTGCATCAGTTGATATCAGATCCGAATTCCTGGCTCAAAAATGGCTCTAAAGAGACAACAGAGACCGCTCGATGAGGTTTACGAACGAGAGTTGGAACAACGATTTATGGAACGGGTGGAGCAACGATTGGATCAAGTGGTCGATCAACTCACTGATCAAATGGTTGACTTGATGACTCGTAGAAGGCATGCCCATGAAAATAGGGAGGGACGTGACTTCGATAATCCATTTTTTGGTCATCATGGTTCGTCTTCCGACGATGGGTATGAGAGGGGACGAAGATAAGAAGATGGAGATGGCAACCGGTGTTGGGATGCTGGGATCTGAACTGATATCCCAGAATTTGATGGGACTAGTTTGGATTCGGAAGGGTTCATTGATTGGTTGGTTATTGTATATGAGGTGTTTGAATTCCGAGAGGTTCCTGAAAATTAGCGGGTACCTTTGATTGATACCAGGCTACGTGGGAGGGAGTCGACATGGTGGAAACAATTGAAGTTGACACGAAATAGACTTGGAAAGTCACGGATCATGACCTGGGCCAAGATGAGAAAGTGTTTGCGGGATACTTTTTTACCTCACAACTTTCAACGGTTGATGTATCAACGTTTTCAGAATCTGAAGCAGGGATCCAGATCGGTTGATGACTATACGACCGAGTTTTATCATTTGGTTGCCCGTAATGATATTCAAGAAACCGACGAACAACTCGTTGCTCGGTATATTGGGGGTTTAAGGGTTCAGATTATGGACTCCGTAAATCTTTTTGATCTGTTAACAGTCGCCGAGGCGCACCAACGGACGTTGGCTTTTGAAAAACAAAACCGTCGGGGTGGGCGGTTCTTATTCACCAGCCCCTGCTGGAGAAAATTCAGGGTCGGGTGGTGGAGAACCTCGTGTCGTGCCTAGTCAACAGAGGCCGGGTCAACAACACTGGGTCGACTTCTAAGGGGGCTAGTAGTAGCGGGGTGAAGTGTTTCAAGTGTGGTGAGACGGGCCATCGGCAAGTCGACTGTAAACAAGCGGGTAAGAGGCATTTGCTTGTTGAATCTGAAGATAAAAAGTATGAAGAATATGAAAAGGCCCCAGAGTATGATGAAGAACCCGAGTATGAGGAGGAGTTTGTGACCGGTGATGTGGGGGTGAACTTGGTGGTTAGGCGTTCTTGCTATAACACCAAAGGCTGATGGAGACGGATGGCTTAAGCATAACATCTTCCACTCCACATGTACCATTATGGGGAAGGTTTTCACGTTTGTTATCGATTCTGGAAGTTGTGACAATCTAATTTCTGAAGAGGCAGTCCAAAAGTTGGCCTTGAAGACGAAGAGTCACCACAAGCCTTACAAGCTTCAGTGGCTTAAAGGGGGGGGGGGGGGAGGTAACGGTCTCTAAAAAGGCCCCTTGTTTTCTTTTTCTATCAAGACTACATATAAAGATGATGTTGTGTGTGATGTGGTTCCTATGGATGTGTGCCACTTGTTGTTGGGTAGACCTTGAGAGTATGATCGAAGTATAGAACATGACGGACAGTCCAATTCTTATAGCTTCATGTTTGGTGGGGGAAAAGATAACGCTTGTTCCTAGCAATCCCAAGCAGCTAGCCACAAAGCAGTCGGGTAACCTGTTGACCAATAGTCAGTTTGAAGATGAGTTGGTGGAGGTAGACAATGTGTTTGTTTTGATAAGGAAACCGGTGCCCGAGGAAGTTGAGATTCCTGAAGCTATGATTCCTTTACTTGAGGAATTTTCTGATGTTTTCCTTGATGAATTGCCGGATGGGCTGCCGCCTTTGCGTGACATCCAACATCATATTGATTTGGAGCCTGGTTCACAATTGCCCAATAGGCCACATTACAGGATGAGTCCGAGAGAGCATGAAGAGTTGCGTAGACAAGTTGAGCAGTTGATTTTTATGGGTCATGTTCGTGAAAGTATAAGCCCTTGTGCTATTCCTGCTTTGTTAACTCCAAAGAAGGATGGCACATGGCGGATGTGTGTTGATAGTCGAGCCATCAACAAGATTACTGTGAGGTACAGGTTTCCTATTCCTCGACTTGATGATTTGCTTGGCA